>NW_024580667.1:2534470-2720710 GCF_017639235.1 Corvus kubaryi
AACGGCTCCTGAGGATGGTAATAGAATACACTGCAACCCAGGACACTGAGGAATCATTGTTTGAATGTTTGTTTGGAAATACTTTTCTACCCAGATTATGTTGTGATGCAGTAGGAATTGCTCAAAAATGAACCTAAGGCACATTGTGTGAAGCTGGTCAGCAGTTGCCAGATTGCCAAAAATGGTGATGAAAGGCACTGGCTCACTCTGTGCATGCCTGGTGGTTTTGTGGTTAATCATTCCAGCTGGCCGGAGTATATGTTTATTATTGGGAGCTCTTCTTTAAGGACTACTTTAGATAAAAATAAATTTAAAAACAATCAATTTTTCCCATAGAGCTTCATCTCCTGAGGACTGGCGAATTGTCACTGGGCTGGAGCAGATGAAATGATTTTAATTATTTTTCCCCCCTTTTCTTTTTTCTTCCTCCTCTCAGCTGGATCAAACTGTCCCATGCAAATACCATGGGCAGGCAGCTGTCTGCCTCATGGTAGGCATGAAAAATGCAACTCCAAATAAATAAACAGATAATCTGAAGTTAAACAGAACAGTTGTGAAAAGTTTGGGGGTTATTTATTTATGTATTCAATTATGCATTCTTTTAATTTTTCCTGCTCAAAGGCACTTACCCCTTGGCACTGGGGTGTGCCCAGGACTCCATATGGGATCCCCACCCGCTGAGAAGAGACCTGGCACCAGGGCTCACCCTGTCAGGGATTCCTGGAGACTTCCCTGTCTCCAAAGCCACTCCTTCACCTTCTCCACACCTTCAGTTTCTGGGCATGCCGTTTCTGTGTCAGCTGGTGCCAGGAGTGCAGGACACCTTCCTGGGGTGGTGTCTCCCTGCCCCACCCTGTGTAGAAACAGTCAATGAATTCTCCTGGAAAGCACAGTCGTTTTCTGGCCTGTCCTCCTGCCTTGTTCAGTAGGTCAGAAACCAACACAGGGCTGGATTTTTCTCATGGTTTTGATAAGAAAATTCAATAATATACCTCAAATAAATACCAGCCTTCTGTGGTGCAGATAGAGACAGATAGAAATATGAGCGTGCCCAGAATTAAGTCATGAGGGCATGGAAAACTAAAGAAAAGGCTTTGAAAGGTTTATGATGCGACCTGTAGTACTTTGCTGATGCAGAGTTTAATCACTGATCTGAGCTGCTTAATAAGACTTCCGTTAAGGTGATAAACAGATTTCATATTTGCCTACTGTTATAAAATTAGCTACACCT
Organism: Corvus kubaryi; assembly: GCF_017639235.1. Taxonomy (NCBI): domain Eukaryota; kingdom Metazoa; phylum Chordata; class Aves; order Passeriformes; family Corvidae; genus Corvus; species Corvus kubaryi. Next base: position 2,535,702 of record NW_024580667.1, read on the forward strand.
CAGGCATTTTTCACCTTTGTTCCTTGACTGATTTTTAGCTACAGTAACTGCAATAACTGCAGTGGTGATGCATTTTAGAAGTTGGGTAACACAATAATGGTAAGTCTGATTGATAAAGGAATTAATTAAGAGGTATAGAGTTGCTTCTAGTCCAGCATGATGCTGTGGAAAAGCAGTTCTTGCAAGCAAATCTGATCTTGTTTTGAAAATGCACTCTCAGCTTTGTAAGAGGGATGACATGTGCCAGCACAGATCTGGCAGAAGAAATGAAGAAGAAAATGTTTGCAGTCACTCCCTGTCCACATTATGGCTGTGTATTACTGTAGCTTCTTACTGACAGAATCTTAAAAGATTTCCAGTCTGAAAGATATCTTTTCCTCCCTCTGAATTTTTTTTAAGAGGTGAACTTTTTTTGTGCAGTGTAATCCCATTCAAAATTAGCCAACAGCTTCTGTTGACTTATGATGTCTACTGGGGTGAACGCTACAAAGGAGCAGACTTTCCAGTCCAGCAAGTGGAAGAAGGTCTCTGCACTGGAGATACAAGCACCAAGTCAGCTACAGCCTTGTGTGACTCTTGAGCACACACACAATTCTGTGTCCAAGTTTGTCAGTTATACAATTGTCCTAAGCAGCACTTCGTGGAATTACAGAAAAACAAATAAGTAATTTATTAGTAAATTGTTGGCACCTATTTTGGGCAAGTTCAAAGGTCAGCCTAAGTGTCCTTGATATATGAGCATCTATCTCTCCACAGCAGTTTTCTGTGCCAGACTAAAATGGGAGACAGGCCCTTTCCTAACAATATGCAAACAGAGAGTTTGTGATTAATAATAATGTCACATGAGTAGTTGCCAAGGACTCACATTTTACAGCATGGAGCATGGCTCAGATACAGCAATTATGCTAAGTGGTGCTGATAACACAGGAAATATTGGAAGCATTTTCCTGTGTTGGAAGGTAATTGTACAAACTGACCTGTTGTCACGTAAGTGCGTCCTGAAAGATGAATGAGATAGAAGCTACTGCTCTGTAATTCTCTGGGATGCAAGCTGCAGAGGAGGTCACCTCAAAAAAGATGTGGGGTGCCTTTTATAAACACAGAATGGGTAAGTTGGGAAGGGACCACAGTTGGTCATCCAGTCCAACCTCCCTGCTCATGCTGGATCCCCATGAACATATTACTCAGGATTGTGTACAGACAGCTTTTGAGTATCTCCAGGAAAGATCTCCACAGTCTCTCTGGGCCACCTGTTCCAGTGCTCAGCCACCCTCAACAAAAAGTTCTTCCTCATGTTCAGGTGGAACTTTCTGTCTATCAGTTTCTGCCCATTCCTCTTGTCCTGCTTCTCAGCACCACGAAGCAGAGCCTGGTCCATGCTCTGACCCCTCCCTGCAGATAGTAAGAGACATGACTGAAGTCCTCTCTCAGATGTCTCTGCTTGAGGCTGAACAGGCCCAGCTCCCTCAGCCTTTCCTCATCACTGAGGTGCTCCAGACCTCTAATTACCTTTGTACCCTTGTTCCAGACTTGCTCCAGGAGCTGCACAATAATCCTCAAATGCAGACCAGATTACAATTATTTCATCCCATATATCACAAAGGTGATGAAGGCCCTAATGCCCGCCACATATTGAGAGGAAAAGTCCTAAGAGCCTAACACCCATGGGGGTGGAGGTGTTCTCTCCCTGTGGAATTAGGCTGTACTCAATTATTCTTTAGAGCAGTTTCTCTTCCTCTGGAAAAGAGAGAGGTTCCAGAAATTACACTTAAGGGGTAATGTGAACTTCTGTGTCTGTTTGCTACAAATATGAGAAAGATTCACTTTGCAAGTTGGGAAAGCAACTAATAAGGTTTCTTTTACATAGCACAATGGCTACTGAGAAAAATTATTGGAGTCCGGGTTGTTAAGTGGAAAAAGGAAATGCTTTTTTCAGCAAAAGAGATATTTCAGCTCTCACAGGTAAAAAGATTTAAATAGTGAATTTGACAACAGGACAGATGGATTCAGATCACTAAGTAGCAACACATGTTTTCTCTTGGGGCTTTCCATTTGTGGTTTACCAGCCATGCCACAACAAAAGTCTTTCGCTTTTCTGTGAAAGTGAATCCATTTTTTAGTCTTCCTCCAAAGCTGCATCAAGTGTTGCTTTCCTGTGCATGTGTTTGTTGCTTGGGACGTGTGGTTCATGTGAGCTGCTGTTTTTAATGAAGGCAAACAGAGGGATGCTGGTGCTCAGGTGCAAGACTGATCTGAGGGAGTGCAATGAGCTGGTTTCAGTTCTGGAAGCAGGAGTGTGTGTTGTACCTTTGCTCTTCTTGGGGTTGTAAAGTTGGGTGAGAAATGGATGAATTAGCCCAGGCTTAGTGCTGCCTTCAGGCTACTGTGTGGCTTTTGTGGAGTTTGTTGTGTCGTTCAAGGGATTTTGTTGGGTGAACCAAAATAAAGCAAAGGCGGTCAGCTCTGTGTTGTGTTTGTCTCCCCTTATCTGAGGGCTTTGAAAAGGAACACTGAAGGATGTGGCTGAAAGTAAAACCCACTTTGGGTGGGGGCAATGGCTTGGATTGATCTGTCTCTGTGTGTTAATAGGTTTACTCACACATCCAGAAGAATGAATAGATTTTATTTAAGATATAAACATGGCACATGATGACAAAAACTCTTATTACAGAATTCCCAAGTCCTTTGGATGGTAAGAACTGTCATCTAGGATTTACTTACCTCCAAGAATAGCTGGAACCCTAAACTAAATGAAAGCACAGAGTTTGCAAGAAAAGGCTTTTATATTTAGGTGTATCCATAAAGTAGCCCAGAAGTTAAGAAACTCCAACCAGTCCAGATTAGTTTTAATAACATATTGCAGAGTGACTGCCTGGTCACTTCTTACATCTCTGAACCATTACAGTTGCAGAATATAAAAGTGGAAACTCCTTATAGAAAAGGCTTCCGTCTGGTACCGCAGCACCAGAGGCTGCACAAAACAACTTCATGTGACAGATAAGGAGGAAATGGCTGCAGGACTTTTTACTGAACCACTAGGAAATTGTTACCCTGCACATCTACACAGATGTTGTTCACATTTTTGAGGTGTCTGTAAGCTTTCCTCAAGCAAGTTCCCTTTAGGGTTCACTGAAGACTAGATCTGGACTCAGAAAATATCTAATATCTGGATTCATGGACATGAGAGAAGCACAGCTGCTCCGCTGGGAGCCTCCGTGGGGCCGTATTGCTTTGACAAGAGAGAACTGCTACGCTCTTACCAAATGGTTCTGGGTTCCACATGATGTGAGGATAACAAAATTTTCATTTGGCTGGGACTTGAAAGCTGATCTTGATACGAAAAATCAGTGTCTGAGCTCAGAATTGATACTGGAGTGCCTCAAGCACAGAGCAAGAACAAACAAGGCTATGACTTATTCACAAAAATCATTAATTTTAGTCTACCACTGGTGCAGGAGAGGTCAAGTTTTTCCAGAGCTCAGTTTAAAATAATAATCTCCATCCCCCCATGACAAGATGGGGAAACAGTTCCATCTGTGTAGGAACCCAGAGTGCCGAGAGGATTTCTCTGCCTGTTTTTAAGGGTTCTTACCCCCCTGAACAACACTGTTTTTACCTCCAACCTTGGAAAAAATTACCAACGATCAGACAATAACTAGAAAATAGAGTGGTGTGAATTAGGTGATAGACTACTATGTAAGATTGTCACAAGGTGAAAAATTTAGAGGTTTTGGGCTTCTCTTTGTAGTAAATAGATAAGAGTAAAAAATATAAAAGTGGAGGATTGTTGTAGTTCTCCAAACCTCCTTCTTCTTCTACTACTCCATGTTCTGCAGTAAAAGTAGTTTGGAATGACTGGATAGAAAATTCCACAGTTCCTAGTCGTGTTACTGAATAATTGGTAGTAAAGTGAAAATAATGTATGTTTTTAGTAACTATTGGTTAAAATATCTTTAAAAGGCTGTGTAAATCTTGATAGAGAGACTTCACTCCTGCTTTCTGAGCTCTGTGCTGTACCTGGGTTGTGCTAGTGGCTCTGTTCCTCTGATAAGACTTAATAAACAACTATCTGGAAGCATTGAAAATCAAGGAAGAGTCTCAGTTTATCTTTGAAACTCCTTGCAAGGACTTTTAGAAAATTCTCTCCCCTCAGGAGGGACTTGATTTATGGCATGGTTCAGAGTCACATCTGGGCAAGACAGCTAGTAAAAATCCCTCCTCCTTCAAAATTTCATATAATCAGCAAAGTTTACTGTTTTGCTGTTTTCAACCAGTCAGTTTGGCTGACTTGGGGCTGAAACAGCAAGGCACATGCACTGGCACAAGGAAACTGCAGTTCTTGGCTTTCTGGATATTCATGGACAACACATTGACAGAATTTGCACTTTTTTTTTTGTTTTGTTGGGTGAGTATAAGGATGAGACACAAGCACAAGTTCAGTTTAAAACCTTCAGTTTAAAATCTTCCCCAGAAGCCACGGGAAAGTGCTCAAATAAAGATTCAGTTGAATCAAGCAGAATCAACCACAGTTTTTGTTCCATCCTGAGAAGGGTAAGTCCAGGTAACCTGACATTAACACAGCAGAGATCACTATTTTTAATTGGTCAGATTTCCACAGCCTGTTTTTTCTCACAGCTGGCTCCTGTCGAAAGTGGAAGTCCCCTTTTTGGTGGAATATTTGGTAAAAACCAAAATGTTGCTATCAAGTGCATTTAAAGAAGGCACCTTCCCTTATGTTAACACATTCAGTACTTAACCCCTTTAGAGCAACTCCCATTTTTGGAGGACTGGGTCAAAGTGTTCTGCCTGATTCTGTACACAGTAACATGAACATGGTGAAAACAGACAATGGAAGGATTTTTCTCTAAAGAGAAAGAAACATGGAAAAGGTCATAAATCTCACTTTGCAGAGTCCTTCAGTTTTCTTTCTTTGTTTTTAGCTGCCTTTCTCCACATGTAGCAGTCATCCTCAGGGTAAGGTGACAGCAAGAACTTCCCACGCTCCTGAAACGCGGCTGCTTCTGCTCCTGACAAAGTCCTCGAGGATGATGATGAGAGACTGGACAGTCACCAGTTTCCAGTGGTCTGGCACAGAGCAGCTGAGTGTCAGGCTTTCTGCTTTCCCCAGCTAGAGGTGCCCAGATCACTGACAATCACAGAGGACTGTTCAAAGTGCTGAGCTGGAGTGGTGACACAACTGTCCACTGTTCTGTGGACACAGTCAGTTGCTGGAATGAAAATCCAGCAGATTTTCTTGTCTCTTGTGTTCTAGAAGCTTTATTTTTTTTTTTTTTTGCCATCTCTCTTGGCAGAAATCTGTCACTTGTATTACAAACAATGCTGCCACTGAGGGAGTGATGCTTCTCTTGACACATCTCCAGCTGCCCAAACTGTTGGCAGACCTTCCATTTAGGCAGGTGCTCTAAAAACAAAATAACTTCTTTTTATAAAAAAACAGACAAAAAGCTTCCCCAGAAATAATCATTCCTAGCATTGTTTTTCCTACATAACCAGTGGAACAAGCTGCAAAGCTATGGAATAGACATATTCATGCTGCTGAGAGAGAACTGACTGGGGCAAAGTCCTGCCTGGATACCCAAGACACTGAGGGCTTTCTGTCCTCATGCCACAGTCTGGAAGTGCCTCTCTGTGCAAATGGAAAAAGTGGTCTCTTGTTAACATCCCCCTCCCTTGGGAAGGGATGTCAGTGTCACCTTGGGTTCATTTTAAACTATTTCAGAGAATGAGGTGCACAAAGCCCATCTGTGGCCAAGGGAAAGCAGCTTCCCCAGGCTTCTCTCCTCACCAGAGCATCCTGCCCCACTAACTGGAATGGGTGTCTGCAGAGACTAACCCCCGCCGGATGGAGTTACTCTTCTTTACAGTCTGCCTTCCTCACAGTTTCCAAACTCGTTTTTTTTCCTTTTTAACAGCAAAGTTAGTTTCAGTAATCTCATTCTGGTTCGCAGTATTCAGGATTCTCACTGTCCATGAAACAATCTGACCTTCTCCATAAGGTGCCAGAAACAGAAGTACATTTACAGCAGTATTGAAAAGCAAGATGCTGTGGCACACCACCCCCCTGGGTGCACCTCCCCAGTGCCTTACCCCCATCTACCACATATAACTGGCTTGAAAATACCAAATGATGATTGAATAAGGCTAGAATTTCTCCTAGAGCCCATCTTTTGTACCAAAGTAGTACCAGCTTTATTTCTAAGTAATTTCTGCCAGATTTTCTGTTAGGAAAAAACAAAGCAAAAAACCTGAACTGATGGAGACTTGATAGCTGGACAAACTCTCTGCCTCAGTGCTCAGCTACCATTACCCTCAGACATATTCTTCTAACATCTAGCTTAAATCTCCTTTGTTAAGTCTGTTGTGCCATAAGTGCAGTGTCAGCTGGGTTAGCACAATAAATAACTTGTCCCATCCTCTATAAAAGCACTCTGAACAGAGTTGTTATTGTGTCCTCAATCAGCCTGGCCTTCTCAGCCTAAACAGACATAACCAATCTCTCACCAGAGATCACATTCCCTGGATCGTTCTCATTTCTCTGGTATTGGTCCAAGTTGCCCTTAAATTGGGGTGCCCAAAAGATGGCCCTCAGAGGTGGGACAGCTTTTGTCATCAGTGAGCCACCAAAGCTGCTGTCCCACATCCTCTTCCACAAGGGGTGTGGAGACATGTCAAGGAAAAGACAGCATGTGGAAGTCTTTGCTTTGTTCTTTGTGAACAAATCACGCTACAGCAGCCTTCAATACAAGATAAATATTTACTCTTATTTATGTCACAGAGGTTTTTTACTTATGGGCTCAGTCCAGGGATCTAATCAAGAAGGGTATAAGTAAGTCTGGAGAAGAAAAAGTTGACCTTAAATTAACTGCTTTTGTTACGTTAGTGCAGTTCACAGGAACAAAAGGAGAAAATGTCTCTGTTTTAAGGAGAAAATCCATCCTCCTCCACAGATTATGCTCTGCAGGAGGGAGTGCAATGCCTGTTGATGTTTAGCAAACACAAATGTTGGCTGCAGTCTGGAAAATAACTGACAATTAACCCAGTTTCCATGACTGCCAAAGAAGTTCCAGAAAAGATTTTTTAATTTGAGGGTCATTTTGCTTCTGCTTGATGCTATGAATTGGGTACATTCACAGCATCTGCTACAGCAAACTATGCTTTAACTATTACAGTTTTGGTGAAACCACAGTATTTTCTGCCTTTTCTGCTGACTTGTTTTCTCCAGTAGAAATTACCAAATGAGATATAAAATAGGCAGGTATTTCACCCTCTCTGTACTCTTGCAAGTCCTCTGTGCTAGTTTGTTTTTCTAAATCTCCCTTTTTTTTACCCAATTTTTATTTTTCCCCTACTATAAATAATAAATGAATTAGTAAACCAGCTGGCCTGCAATATTGCAGTCTTGCTTATAAAAATATGAACATTGTGAAGGTCTGAACAGCACTTTTTTTTCTAGGAAAGGAGAGGGTTTTTTTTTTAAATTGGGTGTGTACAGGCTCAGGTTCACACACATGAAGCGAGATCTTCTAGGATGTACTGCCCAAAAAATGCTTCAGTTTGTATCATCCAGCAAGTCTAATCTAAAGGCTTGTGCTGAACTTGAGTCCTGAAGCTATGAAGTTAAGTTGCTCTTGAGACAAATAAAATAATATATTATTAATACTTACAGCTGAGTCCTCCTTGGTCTTCATTTGGTTGGACATCTGTTGAAACAAATGCATGGGTTTCAGCATGCAGGATAGATAACCACAGTCTTCAGACAAATGAGATTAATATTAAGGAACATCCACTAAATCTGAAGGTTCAGTGTGCTAAATGTTCTGTAAAATGCAGTCCAATATTCTATTTGCTTACAATCCAGGCTACCATTTCAGGAAGGATAGATTTTGGGATTGAAGTGATTGCCTTACTCCTTATCTTGGGACAAAGTCCTGCCTCACTCTTGGGTTGTTTCTGAAGGAACAAAATGACTTCTACAACAGCTGCTGCAGATCCTGGACAAGATCACTACCCTGCTTTCCCCTGGTCTTTTCTGAAGTACCCAGGCTTGCTGGCATTGAGGAAGAGGGCATGGACTGAAAACATGGATTGTCTTTGTCCATGAAAAGTGTGGTTGTCCTGGCTCCCTTAGACATTAACTCCTGGACAGCTGCAAAGGGGCTTAGAGCAAGTACTCAGGTACATTGGCAGACTCAGTCTGGTTCACGAGATGTCTTTTAGAGCTTTTTAGAGTCACACATGGGCAAATCCAGCTACACAAGAGTACACATGTGACAGTGAGACAAGCTACATTTCTGCTTGATCCCAGTGGGATCCTGACCCTTCATCATCCAGCCAGTGACTCTAGAGCTATCAGGACTGAATTATGCTCTGGTTTCTGATTCAAACTGTGCTCAGCTGAGGGAGCTACTGACCCCAGTCCTGTTTCATGCCATCTGTCCAGAAAGAGCCTGCAGGGATCACAGCTGACACACCATGGCCTGAGCAGGCACAAATTCTGAGTTACTCTCACATCCAGAAATTACTTCCTGTGAGGCTCAGACACAGGAGGAAAAAACCATAAAGTATAACATACCCTGGGGCATTACATTTCCTCCCCAGTGCACCCCAAGTTTTTAATCATGGCGTGATTTCCTGCTGCCATGTGCAGGCAGCTTAGTCATACTTTCTCTCTTCCTGTTGGATAACATTAAGTATTTTGGCAAGTGAAAAAGAATTCTTAAAATTTGGTCATGCAAATGAAGTGTCTCATTACCTGTGTACGACACTAGATTAGAGGACCTCCTTCTCCACAGCCAGCAGATTAAAACAGTTAGAAGACCTATCAGAATGACAATGGCAATGATGCCAGCTGCTTGAGCACCTCGTCCTTTTTTTTCTAGGTTTTCGTCACTGTCTGTGCCAGAACCATTGCTTCTCTTCTGCTGTGTGTCTAGAATAAAATAGAAAAGAATGTAATAAGGTGTAAATTTTCACATTTTATACCAGGCAAATATTTCACCACATTTTGCATGCATAAAGAAATTTGGAAGGACTAAAGATTTGTGCTATTCATATCACTGTGATTCTGGTGATTCCTTCTGGGCAAGACACATCTCCAACTAATTATGTCTAAATACCAGTTTACTCTTCCCTGTCATCTTATTGCATCCATCCTTCTTTCTTCCTTTTTCTTCTTTCCTTACAGCTTTGAGAGACTGTATGTTTGGGCTTGTATCTAGACTCAGTTGAAAATAAATCTATACAGAATCTGTAATGTAAATCTGATGGTATTCAGAAAGATGGGTGAAAACCTGTTTCCCTGAAGTTAGTGAAGAATCTTCTTCATTCATTGCTGCAAACTGAAGGTTTCAGATCACATCTCTTACTCTTTCAAGTGTGATGGTGAGACTTTGAAAAAAACCCCAAAAAGTAGTAATAAGAAGGTCTTTTCCCTCAGAAGACAATATGACAGAATGCCATTAGGAAACTAATGATGAGGTTACTTAATTTTCCTTTAATTTGGGAAGAAATTTTAATTTAATTTCCTTTAATTTTCCTTTAATTTGCACCAGGGTGCAGAGACCTGTGAGAGAAAGGTGTGGCTGGAGGCAGGACCAGGAACAGCAACAAGATCAAACAGCGACCTCCAGATCAGCCTTCCCACTCCAGCCAGATTCTCTACACAGCTTTCTGGAAATAATGAACTGCAGCAGTGGTACTGTAACTATAAGGTCTTAATAGCTTTTTTTTTAAAAGTAACTTTCTGGTTTTGTGAACAGTTGAGTGACTAAATACTTGCTTTTACTATTAATCATCACATCAGCAATAACCAGCATATTATACTAGTGCTATTAGGTACATTGTTCTATTGAGCTTGTATTGCTCATTTGCTGCAGACCTAGTTTAAGTCGTGCACTGTATTAAATTGAGTTTTGGAGACTGAAAATTTAACTTGGAAACTAGGCAGAGTAAAAAGCAAATCTGAGTGTTGCAAGGCCATTGGGTAGGGGGTCAGAAATCATGGATCTGCTCTATGGTAGCCCCTAAAAAACAACCTGATTCCCCAAACCATCATGTTCCTGAGGAACTAAAGGGTAAAGCCCAGAGACTGCCTCAGACACAAGAGCTTCTCAGTGCTGTTGTCACAATACACTTGGTGGGGTATTCACTTCAATGTGGAAGAATTAAACATCAAGTCCATGGCTAGGCATAACTAGAGCTTGCAACAAAGCCTGGGATCTTCTCAGCACTTTTTGGAGCTACTGAATTAATGCATAGTCCTCGCTAGTGCACATCTACAGACAGAGACACACTAGTTGATGTTCCTGCCATCTAGAAAACGTGAGGCCGCATGAAGGGACTTACAGTTGGCTGATAGATTTTCCTGCAGCATCTCATTTTCTATGGAGCACTCTATTTGCATGTTAGAAGCGGCTTTCACCCTCAGTGTGCTAAAAACGCTGAAAGTGCCATCGCTGTGGGGCGTGATCTGTAGTTCTGATGGATTCAGGCGACTGTTGTTCACTTTATTGATCCAGTAAACTTTGGGCTTTGGGTATCCGTTGCCAGACTTGCAGCTGAAGGTCACCTCCTCTCCAGTGCTGCTACTGTTTCTTATTGGTCCACTGAGTATTGGTTGGCTGTAACTCGCTGCAGAGTAGGAAAAAAAAGAAATAGCTGTTGACATTTTGAAACATACTGACAAGACAAAATTTTGACATGGCTTCTGAAGGAGAATTGCTGGATTTCTCAACACCCTTATGACTTGAAAGGGAAACACCTGCAGATTTGGTCTGTATGCCAGAGAGCTGAGAGGATCACTGGGAGGGCAGAAGCTTAAAGCCAAACCCAAAGGAAGAAAGGACCAACTTAAGCTGCTGTCACCCAGTCACATGCAAGAGCCCTCATATCCATGAAAAACAAGAAGAAAAGAAACAGACACTGAGTAAACACTTGTTACATGTATTCTCCAATGTTTACATTTTCTGTCTGTAACATTTAAATTAAGCAGACTTCATCTCAGGAAAGGGCAGAAGTCTGTTTCAAAGTTAAAGGTGTGCTTAAATATGACATTGAAATAGCGTGAATTTGAAAAGCGGAAATGAGAATTTGGGCAAAATGACACAAGTTCTTACCTGCTAAACTGAGAACCACTTCTGCCTGGTGAATCACTTGGGTATATTCAGTTTTCTCCTGTACCACACATTTGTATGTATGTTCATCTCTCTGGCTGACATTTAGTAATAGCAGAGAAAAATCACTATTTTCCAACCTATCCCAGAATAATTGAGTCCTGTCTTTAAAGTGAATGCACTGATTACTGTTATTGTCTTGGCCAGAGATCAGTGCATGTACAACTGAACACTTTCCTTGATCATCATCAGCTAATTGCCAATATACTCGTAGATTTTTTAATTGCAAGTCTCTTTCATTATAAATGCAACTTAGTGTGGCATTGTCTCCAAGTTTACTGATGATGTTCTTCTTCTCTAGTGCAGTAACTACAAGATTAAAAGAGAGAGAGAAAAAAGGGAGGTTATGTGGGGGAAAAAGTAACTATTTTCAAGTACATTCTACCACATATAGACTCTAGTACTAGTTTTATAGCAGGTGGGTGAGTGTGCTCGCTTCATAGTCATTCCTACCCCCCAAATTGCCAGTGGCTAATTCTCTTCATGTCCATTTGTCTGTGCATTGTCCAAAGGGACCTTTTCCCTGAAGGCCAACCAATCTTAATCATTCCCAGCCCCATGGATACCCACATTTCACTTTGCTCACTGACTGCAGACGCATGCTTTAATAATCACTTCTTTTTTTTTTTTTTAATTAAGAAAAATGCCAAATAACTCCACTTAAATCACAAGTGGAAACATTGATAAGAAAGAGTGCTGCCATTATTTTGAGACCCGCATAATTAAGAAGGGGAGTAGAAGCAGTGTTTCTCAAAGCTGGCATGACAAAGCAACCACATTTTACTGCTACTGTTGGTGGCACCCTCTCAACAAACACACTCAGCTGACAAATCAGCCTGCCCAGATACCTCCAGTGACACATTCATTAGACATTTACATCTTGAGGGTCACTTGACCTAAAGTCAGGATCGTATGTGGCTTTCAGAACACATTTCCTGCCTTCTAGACATGAGAAAGGCATCCTCAGCTGCAGGTGAGCAAGGCAAAGGCATGAGGTGGCTGACAAGTGATGCAGACAGCACAGGTCAGTGAGTCCCACAGGGCTGGGCAGCTCTGGCCACAGCCTCCCTGCTGAGGATCCATCACCTCCAGCCCAGCAGCCAAAACCTCACTGGTGCAACTGGTTGGTGGCACCAAAGCAGTGTATGTGTTGTAAGTGTCAGGCTGGGGGGCAGGAGGGGGCCAGGCATGGGGCTGGATGGGAGAGATTACAGCTGGGGGAAGGGATTACGTGGGTGGATGATTTAGGAAGACGAAGGAGTGAAGGTTTGGAAATGTGGAAACAGCGTGTGGAGGGAGGTGACAATGTTAAAGGGGGACCTGTCTTTGTGAGGGTGTGAGGGTGCACTGGACTCAGAAATAGCTCATCTACACAGCTGAGTTGGGCACCCTGGTCTAAAAACACCACTGAGGCAGACACAGCACTTGCAGGGAGAAAGGCAGGATGTTTACCAGGCATGTAAACCCTGTGCGGTGGGACTGGAAGTAACAGGCTTGAACTGCAACACAATTTCTTGGCTCAGACTTTGGGAAACCACTTGGAACAGCAGTAAAAGTAATGCCCTGGCACAATGGGTGCACCTCCATTACTGGGCAGAAACAGGCCAGCCAGCATCTATTGAGACTCAGTCTGGTACAGTTTGTCATGATATTGGGGCCAGGGAGTTTCCTTGGTGACTTTATTGAGGTCCTTCTCAGTGATTAAGCAATAACAGAGGCGAGAACTCTAAAAACATTTATATATCATCAGGTGATGTGATTTAAATCTACCTTTGTTCTGCAAGGGATATTTTAGAACGGTAGTAAAATTATTAAAAGTAGTAGTAAAATTACTAATACTGGCTACTTGATACCATGATGCATAATTCTAGCCTTGAGTATACATGCATGTTAGATCTGCTTATCAGCAGCTCTTATTACTCCACTTCTAAGGCCTTTTGTTGACAGAGATAAGAACACAGGGAGGTCTCTGAAGCAAGCAAAGCAATCTGAGCATCCATACGGTCCCTTGCTGTTCTCTGCAATGAAACTGATAGAAATTGATTGTTTCTTCCTTCCCTGATGCATGTCAGAGAAACATTTCACACTGAGGAATTCTTCAGTATCTTGTAGAAAACACACAGAGGTTTGTATTGTTCATTTTACAACTACTTTGTGCGTTTGGCCGAACATATTAAAGGGAGAGCAGTTTAATTTTTAACTGAGTTTTTCTGAACTTACCAGCTTTCAGGATATGAAGGAGCAGTAACAGAAATCCATACCTAAGACGAAAAGCAAACAAGTGTTACAAGTGACTTTGCATCTCTGTTGTTTAAATAAGCAATAAACCCAATATTGAATGTTTTAATATAGTGGCAGAAGTAGGTAAATTAGGTACTGCTCCTGTGTAATGCCCCATTAAGTATTTGCATTTTTGACAGCTGCAAAACTTCTGTTTATACAAGTCAGCAGTGGTTTGGTGGCCAAGGCCACAAATAGCAGCAAAATGCACTAATATTGGAATCAGGGCAGAGGGCATGAAGCTGGTGTTGTGCCTGTCTTCTCTTGTGAAAGAATCAATGGGCTTGCTGGACAAACAGGCTCTAGAGCCTATCTGGGTCACTGGGAAGGACAGTGGCTGCACAGGTCAAAACCCAGGTTCTCCAATCTTTTGCTGAAACTCAAGGAGTTATGGTTTTATCTGGTTAAAGGACAAATAGCAGCTAACCATGCTGCCCACCAGCTTATGCACTCAGTAAAAATGTGTAAACAGGAAACCTGCTGATAGTGGAGAGCTGTGCAAAGGTTTTTGCTGGAAAGAATTTGGTGTGTTTGATTACTCAGGAGGGGCAAATCTGTGCAGGAGTTACCCCAAAGGAAAGGATGCCATAGGAAAACCCAGTTTAACCCATCTATAAAGGCCAAGTGATTTAACTTTCATCCCATGGGGGTTTAAGGGACATAAATGGACAGCACTTCTGTATGAGTTACTTTAAAATAGCCTTTAGCCACCACATCTAGTTACATATTGTGCTCTCCTTCCTCCAGACTGCTGTAGGAAGGGAAAGAAAAGAATGATGGAAAGGTTTTGGAATGTGAACTGTGTGGCTGCAGTTGCTCACCTTGATATTGCCCCAGGTGCAATAGGTTGCAAAGCTGAGCTGGTGGGCGGAGTGACAAGAGCACTGGCCTGTTACCAGCATACCCAGCTCGCCTTTGGCAAGCAGGCAGGATTGTGAAGCCACACTGCCTGGGTACAGCTGGCTCCCTTCCCCTGGTGTTCTCAGCCCTCAGCCAGGCCCAGCACTGAGCCCAGGGCTGGGGCAAAGCGGACAGCTGCTCCCAGCAGGCCGTGTCCACCAGGATGGAGCTCCAGGGTCTCCCACCCACATTGGGAGCTGCCGTCCCTCCAAACCAAGCCTGCCCTGCCTGGCCCTCTTCCCTCCACGCCCTAACCTAAGTTCACTCCCCAGCAGCCATTTCTCACCTTGCTGTGCTTTACAAAATCCCCTCTCTTCCAGGCTTCCTGCCCTTTCTCCACAGCTTCAGCTCCTTTGTCCGGCCAAGCATAGGAATTCATACATCACTTCCCAGACACAGCTCTGATTCTGCCCAGCTTTACTCCTACCTCCTGCCTGGGCACAATCTGGGGCTCCTCTGCTGCTGCGGAGTGTCTCTAATTCCCACCTGACCCCCAAGAAAATTATCATCTTCCCAAACATATTCAGCTTCCCATGCAGAAAGCAGAAGACATTCCTGACACAAAGTCTACCTCTGCTTGAAGCCTCATTTCCAGAGACTGAGCTAAAGAGACTTTAGGGGTGAACCAGTCTGAATTGTATTACTTTTTGTATAAAGAAGACACTTTATTTTCTTTTTATGTGTCCTTTGAAATGATATGATAGATGAAGCTTGAAAAGTTTAAGTGGATGCCCAGAGTGGAAAATCTCTGCTCTATTACTTCAGAAAATCTGCAGCCAGTCTCAAAGGAAGTCTCCCAAGGAAGCACACCTAAACATTCTGTTCTGTCTCTGACAGTGGCTTTTACACATGGATTTGTATTTTATTCCTGCTGTATTTTTTTATACTGTGCAGGAGTCATCACTTTTGTGCCAGCCTTGTAGACATCTGTTTTGGCAAGCTCAACTCATGTAGTCCTCAATCTTTCTTAATCCCATGTCTGTGTTTGCTTTATTATTCCCCACCCAAATTGGAAGCCATGGATATAGCAACTCTTTTGAATTGAACAAAAACAGTATCTGACTGATCTTTATGGGACTCCCTAGGGAATTTCCCATGGTAGGCATTTCCTAATGCCAACAAACATTTAGATTTTCAACCAGAACTGATTCTCATATGTATTTATACAAAGTGGATTTTGATTTCTTATTTTAATAAGTGATGCCACAGTCGAGGTTGGACAGGTCCAGAGACACCTCATCCTCCTACTTGGAGGAGGTTGCAGCTGTGGTTTTGTGGGGGCAATGTCAACCCACAATGTTCCCCTGGAATAGCTTTAATTCCAAGCTTCTATTGGAAAAGGGGAGAAATGTTCTGCTGGCAGAGAAACCTCCTTTTTGCCCACTACTTTCACTCAGCTCCTGTGTCCATCACACTAGTAGTGAGCTTAATTAAGTGCTGGCATAGCTGCACTACCTTCTTAGGTTCTTGCTTTCTTAATTTTTAAAAAACATTTTAATCTTTTTACTTTTTCAATTCTTTCCCACACCTTCCTCTTCTGCAAGTTTTTTAAAATGCCATGTGAAACAGGAGAAAGTTGCACTTCCCCTTACATATACATTCTTGCTGGGTGAGATGATTCTTCCTACCAGCACCTCAACTCTTTCATCGCTACTCATCTCAGAGCCATGGGATGTTGCTGATGTGACACATTCTAGCCAGGCAAGGAGATATCCTGATGCTTGCAATAGCAACTTCGGGGTCTTTGCTCCACTTTGTCCCCTAACCTTGTGGCGACACGGCTCTTCCCTTACAGCAGGTGCCCTAAACAGGTCACCTGCGGAGCTTTCCTAACACCTGCTGTAAAGCAGCGCTACCCTGGGCAGTGCAGCCCAGGTGAGTCACGTCCCATCGCAACCCTTCAGCTGAATATATCCATAAAAGGCTCGTTAATTGCCTGGAGCCTTCGATGGCCGCGGACGGACAGGGGACCCCTGCCCGGGCTCTTGGGGGGCTCTGGCAACACCCGGCTCCCCCCGCCCCGGGTCCCCGCCCGCTCCCGCGGCTCCGGGAGCGCTGCCGGCGGCCGGGACCTGCTCCGCAGCCGGTCCGGGGGCCGCCCCTGACTCCAGTTAAGCAGCCCAGCCCCTGTCGGCACTTTCCCTGCCCGCGGCAGCAGCAAAGCTCGCCTTTCCCCAAGGGGGATGCGCATCCCTTCCCGGGAAGCGGCCGCCGTGTCCCCCCGCGCCCACGGAGCGGGACCAGCGACCCTTCCCCCGCGGCCACCACTCACCCTCGCGGCTTCATCGTGCCCGAGCCGTGCCGAACCAGCCGTACTGAGCTGAGCCGAGCCGTGCCGAGCACCAGCTGCCCGCCTCGGGCCGTTCCCTTTTCCCTCCCACGCCTCCTTGGCCGGGGATTTCCGCTTTCCGAACGCCTGGTGCGCTGCGCAAAGAGGAGCCCGGCACAGCCCATCCTGGCGGTGCCGGGGTTCAGGCACTCGCCCATCCCCACTGACCGCTTCCCAGAGCCTTGCTGGTGCCGCTGGATGGGGGATCCCGGCTCCCGCAAACCCATCCTCCCCGGAAATCCATCTCCCCCGCGGGGAGGACTCCGGTCCCCGTCAAGCGGGACACCCCTCACCGCTGCTGGGAAGCACTGGGGAGCCAGGCCTGGGCTGCTTTTGCCCTGGCACGGAGACAGCGGAGTCCTCTTGGCCCTGCGAGGCGCTGGAATCGGTCCCGCAGCCCCGGGGGAGGGCAAGGACTGCAGCCCGTGCGCTCCGGGATCTCGAAGAATCCTGCCTGGGAGCTGGGAAAGTTGTGTTTCAAAGTACATTAGGTGTATGTTTGCATAAATAGCATATTTATTCTATATTTATATTTTGTAAATAACTAAATGGGATTTGACAGAGAGCACAAGCGCACCTGGAGCTGTCGTAGGTGTGTTGGTGAGGGGGTGTTTTAGCACCACCCGGCTGTTCGCAAGCTGCGGTTCTCGGTCTCAGCAGTTTCGTTTTTGGCTCTTCATCAGTGGCTGTGTTTGCCTTGCTTGTTGTCAGGAGCTTCAACCCAGCTGGGACCCCTTTGCCAAGGGGTCCGTTTTGTGAGCTGGGACCCCTTTGCCAAGGGGAGCGTTTGTGACACACAGCACAAAGCTGCCACAGCATCAATGGTTAAAGTCTGCCGCGCTCATGTTTTGTTTTTTTCTTGATTTTAGTCACCCCGGGAAAGCAATTTGTGCACAATGAACATGAAACTCGGGTTGTGCAAGACCCGCAGGTCTCAGCGCCATTTCCGCTGCCAGCCAGCAGCAAGAAGGGGGATTTCAGGTTTGGGTCTTAAAGCTGACACTACTTCAGCCTCTCTGTGTTTCACTGATACCTGCACATCAGTGATCAGTTTGGAAAGGTAGGCTTAAATCTGTGCTAAATTTAAAGAAAGATAAACATTCCTATGGAATTATGCCTGAATCAGAACATATTTGCAATGGCAAATTCATATCTTTCACTGAAATATTTTCTGATGGGATATCTTAGTTTGGGAACTAGTCTTTTGATATTTTAGGTGTTGTTTTAATAACAGGCATTTGGTGAATGGGGATGAACATGGAATCAGTTCTTTGTGGCTAAAAACTTCCTGACTTTAAATGCTTGTGACTTTAAATGCTTGTGACTTTATATGTGGATTTTTACAGTTCTGGATATAAAATTGTTCTTACTAAGATGCATAGTTTGAGTGAAGTTTTCTGCTGTTCTTTGCAATGGTTTCTATCCTGCTTTTTTCGTACATGATAAGAGCAGTCTATTACTACACATATGTCCCAATTTTGGTGGAAAAGAATTTCCCAATAAGCAAGAAAGGCGAATATGTCTCCATAGCCAAGAATCTCTTTAGGATTTGGAAAGGGCAGATTGCAGACCTCTTTGCTGCCTGCATCAGGGTTTTGAATGTGCATTGCCTGATGAATTTTTAATCTGTAAAGCAACTTTGTCTTCTATTTCCCTTCTTGTCCTGGGTTGCAATGTATTCCATTACCATCCTCATGAGCTGTTGAAATCAGGTGGGGCAGTGTTTCCTTGCCTCCTCCCCCCAGACTATCTTTCTGTTAATGGCCCATCATTGTCCTGCCGCCTGACTCAGAGATAACTCCCTCCGGACTATCTCCTGTTAATGAGCCTAATCAACGCCTGGCCTCATTACTCATTACCCCATTGTGAGATGCTCCACCCAGAGGGAGGAACCAAGCATCCCATCGTGGATATAATCTGAGACTCTGAACACTAGAGACAACCCTTCCACTGGATTTCCAGAGGACAGGAGCTACACAGGCACCACTGGACCTTCTGAGGAAGAGCAGACCCTTTTTCTACAGGATCACCGCTTCAGAGGACTGCAGCGACCGTTCTACCAGGCTGCTACCACCACCCTAACAGGGACTCAGATTGTATCTTGACTCTGTCAGTTTGAAACAGTGTTTTCTTTTAGTTTTTTTTCCTTTTCTTTAATTTCCCCCTTAAATTGTTATTCTGACTTGGTGCCTCCCAGCTTCTGTATGATGTTCATGAAGGCCCAGCCTTAGGCAGGTCCTAAGTTGCCCCTACCTGCACAATTCCTCAGAAGACTTGAAATATAAGGGTATTCTTCTGCCAGTGACTCCATTCCTATGGCACACACTAAACAACCCTGTGGTTAATAAAAGCAGGTTCTCAGCGACAGATCATTGCCATTACATATAGGATGTTTTTTGGGGAGTGTTTCCCTTTTTCTTCCTGCACAAGCAAAAAAGGAGAAGCAGCTGATATGGTTCCTTGTATTTACACTGAATAGCATACAATAAAAATATGTTTTTATTCTTTTGGACGCAGATTTGTTAATATGGCATTTGCTACCAATAAGTCAGGGTATTTGACTCAGAGTCAAAACAGAGGCCTCAGCGACATGATCTTTGCCCTACAAGTATCCCATCAAAGATAAGGTGGGCAATAACAGACAGGGATGTTGGAAAAGCCTATGTGAAAAGTTTTCATCACATGTGGCTCCTCATCCCTCCCACCATACGCTTATAGAAAGATTCAGACAGAGACAGCTGAGTTCCTAGAGTGATTTTAAAAAAAAATATTGTTGACAGCTACTTTGTCCTCTCTTTTGTGTGCAACACTTTTTCAACCCTTTTTCTCTGCCTCCACAGAAGCTAACAGAAGCAGCAAATGGAAGGAGGACATTGCATCTTAATAGAGGGTGAGGGGAGAACAGTGTACAAACACAAATTGTTTCCTTAACTAATGGAGACAGTGGAATAAAACAGCAAAGCTGAGTGCTAAGAACAGTCTGGTGACGAGGGAAAAGATGCAGTTGCAGTACTTTGTGATTCTGAGAAAATAATTTGACAGAAGTGGATGAACTAGGAGGAAATAATTGTCTGACTGTTTGCTCTCTAGCTCACATTTTGTTGTCACACCAGGCACTCAGGGCACTGGCCAAAAATATCACTTTTAACACCCAAATTCCTAGACTGTTCCATGCAAAAGAAGAAACCTGTAGCCCTGTAAAAATACGTGTTTTGAGACGTGCTCTGTGTGTGTGGTAGCAATGGCAATCCATTTATTTATACCCGGAGAAGGAAAGTACTGTATTGTATTTAGTTACATTTTTAGAAAGGAGCACTGGTATTCGCAGTTCTTTATTAGTTGTGCATGTTGAGATTTCCTGTTGTTTTAGGAATAGCAAGGGAATAACTAACTTGGCAATACTTTTCCCTGCTCACTGTGCGTGGGCATGTTAAAAAAAAAAAAAAGGATTGACCACAGTATGTCATTGCTGAAAATGTCTCTTGAGCCTCTTGTATTCAGGCCATATTATCCTGTGTGGAATGATTCCAAAGAGAAGAGTGCTCTTGCTGTCTGAATTGCCCTCTGCTCCTTCGCTCACTTCCATTTTTACCGGATATCCTTTGCTCTGATCTTTTGCTAAGGACACTCGATAATGCATCAAAGAATCTCTTCGGGCAGAGAGTTCACAGGTTTCAGGGTTCACAGGTTCATTTAGAGTGTGAAATGCCTTCTGGAGAAGGATTACTTTCTTTTGCCCAGGTTCACTACATTAACTGTAAGAATGACAAGAGAGGGAGCACAGCTGAATAAAGTCAACCTCAAGCCAGAGGCAGGTGCTTTCAGCTGAAGAAGACAAGGAGCAAATTGTCTGAAACCATCCAGCAGAAGTTTTTCTTCTCCAAAAGGAAGTTGTTAGCTTTTAGGACAACTTCTTCAGCATGGCATTTCTGATCCCACGTGACACACAGGGCATTGGAAATCCTCTGAGAAATTAAAAAAAACCCATGACAGCTAAGCCTGGATCCCAGTGACTGGCAAACTCTCTACAGAGAGCATGGAGAGGGAGTTCATGGTGCCTGCACCGGCTGCTCTCCGGTTAGACCTAAAGCATAAAGGTATTTAGAATCTACCAAAACTAATTTCAAACCTCAGCCTTCCCAAACTGTGGTAAGATTAAGTCCATAAAATGCCATACAATTAAGTTCTCTTTTTGTTTCTGATCATGGTGATCTTCTGTGAGGAGAGCTAATGAAATGTTCAGAGAAAATGCATAAGAGCCATTGTGGCAATATCTGAACAGGTGAAACATTTTTCAAATGCAAACACAATTATGTAAAGTCTCAAGACTAATATTTACTCTAAGAACATAAAATGCAGCATAGGTATTTGCTATGCAAATCAAAGATTTTTGTTTCATATCTCACTGAACATCAAGAGTTTTAAGATGCAGATTAAAAGAAAAATATTCTCTGTCATTTTATAGATATAATTGTAACTTGCTTATCATCATCATTATGTCAACATTGCATTGTTAAAGTAAATGAGCTCTGATTTGAAATTATAAAACATATTAAGCATGGGTTTGGAAAATGATATTTTGTTTCAAGTCTAAATGGGCCTTATAGAAAGCTATTTTAAGAACAGGTATAGTAAAAAATAATCTTAATACTATGTTAGAAAGCAAATATATATCTGTCCTGCTATAAGCCATTGCCATGAAGGAAAGAATCTAGCAAATTTTGGAAACCAATCTCTGATATGAAAATATTCCCTTTTGAAGAAAAACACAGCTGTATTCCTGGATACATTAGTATCAGAGCAAAACAGTGCCCATCACATACCAAAAATTATGTTTTAATATTGGTTTTAGAAATAAAAAATTTAGAAAAGTGTTTATTTCTCCTCATAGCACAGTCAAATAGGAAACCATGTAATGCAACAGGATATGATACGGGTGCCAAATAGTGAGAAATGGGAACTGAAATCTGTATGACTTAATGCTGTTTATTGAATAATTTGATAAAAAATAGTACTACTACTAGGATTTGATGAGAACTGTAGTTTCATCTTATTGTAAAAAGCTGGTTTGGCCCTTAAATAACTAAAAAAATTCCCTCTGATACCACTTGCAGTAGCTGTAGGGTAGTGTGGCATTTGGGCTTTTGAAAATGTGGTTGCAGGACAGATGAGTGGTTGGGCTGAATTCCCCTAACAGCCCTGCCTTTCAGGAGGTGTAGTGGTAAGGACGTTAACATTGATTCCATAATGGGTTAGGCAGGTCAGTAGCTGTCAGGACAATGAGTACAGGTGGGGCTGTGAATGCTGCCTGGTTGTGTGTGTGCCATGCCATGAAACACAGCCATGGATGTGCCACCTCTTTCCTCTGTTCACAGCAGGACAGGGCACGCCCCAGAAAGTAAAAAATGAGCAATATTGCATGGCTCATCAGCTGGTGATCAGCTGTCCAGCATCTTCCTCCAGCCCCTGGTGCTGAAATTCTTGCACCACTGATTGCATAGATGTAATATTTTGTAATGTTTTAGTTCTGACTTTCCCAGCCTCTTTACTTATTTTTTTCCTGGCGCTTATCTGCAGCTGATATTGCAATATGGCCTCTTTGTTCTTTTTCCATTACTGATGTTGGTGTGATGTAATGCAAGCGAGCTTCGGTGGAGCAGTGAACACTGCTTGTACCAGTTACAGCTCAGAGAGAGAAGTGGTTTTTATTTCTCAGCTTTGTTTGTCTGATTATTGATTATCACTTTATTTTGCCCCCTTTGAGAGAGAGAGAGAGAGGAAGGAAGGATCTGCCTCAGAGCTGTAGGTGCTCCTGTGACAGGTGAAGGCAATAATGTGATCTTTGTCTAGACACATTCCAGAGATAATTCACTCTGACTTTCATTTCTGAAGGAGAAATTTTGAAGACTCTGCTCTTTCGTAAGAGAAGAAGTCATGATCTGCCGGAACTTGATGATATTTGAGATGAGTTTTGCCTTTAATGATGCAGAAATAATTTTTCCTGGGGTAAAGAAGGATGTGATCTGGCAGGGTGTCAGCTGCTCAGCGAACTCTGCCCATTCTGATGTTACTTCCCCGAAATTCTCCAGAAAGCAGTGAAAAGGAGATGAACTTTGGCACACATCTGCACACTCACAGGTAATTCTTGCCATGCAGCTGGTGCCCCAAAGGTCTGTACACCAGCTTTCCCCAGAGCAACTTTCTCATTTGCCCAGACCAGATCGGGGCAGTTGCTCTGGTACCCAGGGCCACACACTGAGCAGGGACAGGCAAGGGAACAAGGACTTCTGCAGGGGGCTGCACTCCCCAAAATCTCTCAGAGCCCTCATCAGCACATTGTGGCCACCTGCAGTAATGTGCAGCTCTGAGTCTGGGCTCTGCCCAACCCAGAGCCTGATCCCAGAGAAGACTGGGATCCCACTGTTTTGGGCAATTCAAGAACATGGGCTACAAGCTCTCAGCAGCAAGAGGCAAGGAGCTGTCACACTGACCCTTGGGTGGTCATGCTGTACAGCCAGCACTGTGAAGCAAACACTGACTCCTGAATTTGTGACAGCTGAGGGGACCTTGCTCAAGAGGATGCTGGACACCCGTGCTCTGCCATCTGGCTCCAGCCCTTCAGCTTCACCAGGCATCAGCATTTCTGGGAACTGATGTACCCACAGCTCCTGGGGCAGTTGGTTTCAGCCACAACACTCCCTTTGCTGTAAAGAACAAATAAAAACCCCCGAATTTGCTTTCTGAACATGCTGCACTGGTATGATAAGAAAGCTGGCTGGCCCCCAAGGCTGGCAGACTTCTCTGCTGCCTCCACCCAGGCTTCCATCAGACCTCATCCTTCTGAACCCTAAGGCAGTAGCAGAGGAAAGAGCGGCTGGAGACTCCTGCATATTTGCTGCCCTGGGTCCCTCACTCACCTCCTGTCTTGTTTCGGATCTGTGTTTGTTCTGGTGACTTTGCAGAGGCCAAAGGACCATTGAATCTGTTATTTTGGCTCCTCTAAGCCATCAGAGTCAAAGGGCCCTGAGCTCTTCAGCAAATGCTTGGCTAGAGCATCGCCTCCAGAAAGACCTCCAGGTTTAACCTGCAACCCCAAGGCAAACAGACCCACATGGATCTGTTATGTCAGTCAGTGGTTCATTTCCAGACCTTATTGTTCTTACTCTTAACAACTTCTTCCTCACTCTCCCATGGCAGTGGCCTGCATTTGCTTCCAGTCTTTGGTTTTCCTTCTCGTTTCTGTGCCGGAGTGAAGAGCCTTGCTAGAGGGGCTACCTCCTCTCTCCTCTCCCTCAGCCAGCCATTTAATGGGCTTTGTGCCACAGCATTGCACTGAAATACATTTCTGTTTGTTGTGAACATTGACCTTTCATTGCATTTCTTGCTTTTTTGCAGCTTGAGAAATTGTTGATATGACCTACTGTTCTTCACCAGTACAGCAGTGCAGCTAAAGGTGGAATAGAACACAAATTCAAAGGCAGCAATGAATGAGTCAGTACAAAAGGACTGATGGGCTTTAAAGGTGCAGAATCAGATCCTTTGCCTCTGCTCCATCAGAGGAGCAACATATCATACGAATTGTAAGTCTATAAACACTTCTGTCTATTCTTAGCAGGGTACTGAAAGTGCTGTCTTCATTGCACTGTTAACAGACTGGCTCTTCCCAAAATGTTCAGTGGAAAATTGAAAAAGAAGAACAGAAAGGCAGGCAGACATACAGAACCCTGGTAAACCCATTTTTAAGAGCAGATGACTTGCATAAATAAGGCCAAATTAAGCTCTGACTTAAATGTTGTTGAAACGGATTCTGTGAGAAGGACAGACAAGAGTTCATCTTTCCTCCATCATCTTTATAATATTACTGTGCCTCAGGAAAAAAAAAAATCCTTGTTCCTGTGGTGATCCCCAGTTTTGTTATTAAAAAAATGCAAATAATTTACTCTCGAGATCAGTAGATAAGAGTCTTAAGTACATACATTTGAAATATTCTTGGTTGTACAGGAAGATTTTTTTTTTAAAGTGTGGTAATTCGTGCTCTAAGTGGAAACAAGGAAGTGTTACCCTTGTAAAGACAAATATTTATTTCATTGTTGAAAGTGCAGTGCAGTCATTCAGCCTTTGAGGTCTGAGATTGTTGAGCGATGTTTTAAGATCCTATTCCAAATGTTTTAAGAGATTACAGGCTTAGTTTTCTAGAGCACTTGTTAAGAGTAGTTTCTCTGTAGTGTGAATAAGGAATTGTAATCCCTTTCATTCTCCTCTTTGAGTGTGTTTATGTTAGCAGGATCTGTCTAAGTCTGCCATCCTGCAACAAATAGGATTAACAGACTGTCTGCTCCTGCTGTACCTCAGATGGGGTGCAGAAATGTGCATTCCTCTTCCCCTCATGAGCACGTTTGTGTGTGTTTGGCACACAGCAAGACCACGAGTGAAGGACTGCTGATGTATGAGCAGCTGTGTCCCTCCTCTGTCCTCCCTCTCAGGTTCTCAGGAGATTTCTTAGGAGCAAAAAAGCTGCTAAGCAACGTTTGGACCTTCTCTGAGTGACTGTTTTAGGGATTGATGCATCTCAGTAGTGGTCGTTTCCCTTGTTCCAATCAGTTCTATTTTATTTCCCAAAGTAGGACACCTCAGAGTTTGTGCTGTCACACATCCACCTGAAGAGTTGTGTTTGTTTAATGTCTGTTGTTAGGATTTGGTGTATTTTGGCTGTGGGAGAGAAAACACCAGATGATTTAGGAATTTCAGGGACGAATTTGCAAGGCAACTTATCTACAAATCAAAAGAAAGTTTGAGATTATTTTTCTTGCCCTAGTGGTTTTCACTCCCACTCAGTGTATAATTTGTGAGCCTTGATAGAAAGGAGCTATGCCCTTACAGCTCATAAGAGTGCTCTAGAGAGGGGTTTTTTAAGTTTTGTGAGGTTTGTGGTTTTGGTTTTTTTTTTTTTCTTTTAAATGGACCAGATTGAGCACTAATTTAATTTTAGGGGAGGGAAGAAATCCCTGTTCTCTTGCATGCTGCTCATATATCTACACAGCAGATGTATGCAATCCATACTTTACTCTGCTTTCAGAATATCAGGACTATGGCAAGGGAAATGCATGTATGTATTCACATGTGCATGTATCCACAAGAAATACAATATGACATTGTTGAGAAGCTGTATCTTTCCCTTGACCATTTTCTTCATGAGAACTTCCACCCATGAGCACAGGAGGTTAGAAAAGAAAGCAGCAGGAATGAAAAGCACATGAATGCACTGGCAACACAACACACATCACTGAGGCAACTCAAAATTCAGCGTACATTTATCTTTTACTTTGTTCTCTGCATTCCATGCGGAGATTGTCACCCAGATTCCAATTTGCTGGAATAAAAAATGCGAGCACACATAAGGTAAGAGTGATCAGTTTCCCTATTCGTGCTAATTTCCCCACCCAACACCTGTTTTCCCATGCAGGGCTATGCAAGGTTTTCCTGGAATCACAGCTGGAAGGGTCTCAGTGGAGCATGCACGCAGAGCTGCTTCCTGTGCCTGCGCTCCTCGCATGGGCTGCCCAGGCCTGTCCACCCACACAGCCACAAAAGCAGAACAAGCTGTGAAAACAGACAGAAAGTGGTGTATCAGCTACTCAGTGACACAAGGGAAGATGTTGTACGGAGTATGGTGCCCTCCTAAATGAACACAGCCAGTAGCTGCAGGAATCTGTGAAAGTGTGCGAGTGCCTACATCATCTGTGGTGAGAGTGATGAAGGGCATCCCTTCCTAATGGCAATGTTGCTAGCAATGGAAATAATTTAAGAATACTTGGGATAATTCTGTCCCTGAAAGTTCTGCTATTTAGACCACAACACCAGACATACATCTGACATGTATTACAAATGTTTTTAACTTTACTACCTTCTTGGGAGTAAACAAGTCTCCTCATTTCTAAATGAGATTCCATGCCAATAAATTTTTTTCCTAGTCAATATCAGTCTCCAGTAAGTTGTCTGGACTGTTTATGTCCTCATGGCTCCTAAATATATTTGTTCCCGTATTAGTCCCCAACAGTGTGTTTTAATTGTTTCTGAGAATCTTATCTTTTGGTTCATGGCTATGGCTTTGTGTGGAGCCAGCTCAGTATGGTCTTGCCCAAGCAGAAGGCATCCATTTGGCATTCCTCTTGTTCCCAATGGAAGGATCAAAATATTTGGAAAGCCATTAAAAGGAAAGCGAGTCTTGCAGGGGAGAACATCCCCTGCTCTAGAACCACAGCCCCGAGCATTTTCTGTCTGAGTCATATTTTGTAGAAAATGTTAACTTTCTGCTGATCAGTGGTGGCCTGAGAAAGTGTCTAAAAAGCATATCCTGAGGTTGCTATAGCAATTGGTGGTGTTTCACTGGGTTTGTGCTGAGGTCCAGCTGTTGAACACAGGGTTGGCTGCATGGCTGGGCTGCCTTTGAGGCTGCCTTCAGAGATAGGCAGGGTTTTTGCTCTGCTGATGGGGTGTAGCTGGGAAGTGAGAGGGCTGTGAGGCTGGTCACTGCCTGCACTCACACCTCAGCAACAGACTTTGCCAAAAGGTGATGGACTTTGAGCCAGGGACAAGGCCACGAGGTGAATTTGTGTGGAGCCAACATCAAGAAGCAACAGCAGAGCTTGGTCTCCTCCCAGCTGGCTGTGGTGCTTGCTTTGAGAGTGTTTTGAACAGCCTTTCCTCAAGTGCTGAAAGCAATTATCTCTAATAATTACGCAGTAAAATAATAGTGTAGCTATAATTTAATGTGATTGCTTTGGTTCTGTGTCTGCTTCTCATCTGTTGCCAGACTGGATGTGAATTGAGGTTGCCCAGAACAAAACAGTAACATACAGATGGAATTGTCCTGGTTACATTGACTTTATATTGTTTTCCTGTCAGCTCTCAGGAGATTATATTTTCTGATAATTATCCTGTTTCTATTCAGATGTGGAAAACCTTGCAATTACACCATTAGAACCAAGATAAAACACTTTCAAATATGTTTACAGGATGATTTTTAAACTAGTGGACTAAAAAGTCCTGTTCCTTTCTTGGATTCACAATCCTGTATGGTTTTCTCAAAATGAGACACATTTTGCTATTCTTACCTATAAATAATCATTGTTTTGGTAAGTCTTTGAAGAGGTTAAAGAGAAAGAATATTTTTGTATGCTAGTGTTTATGTAAAAGACCTGATGGATACTGATGGAGGTTTCCACCCTCCAGGCAAGTAGGCTTTGTAACTGAGTACACACAGGGTTCAGTGAGACTGCCTCAATAAGGGATTTACAGATTGAAGACCTCAGTGGTCTACAAAATCACCACAGAGGTCAGCATAAACACTCTCTGGGTAGCTAATGAAATAACATAAAACCAATCTCAATTTCATGTCAAATAAAGACAAAAATGTGGTTGTGGAGGGGGAAAAAAAAAAGGTGTGGTTTTTTACATCACCATGGAAGAAATATGAATAAGGAAAGCTGCAGTCTAGATCTGAATCAAGATCATTAAGAGTCAACAAGATCTTATTTACATGAGTGAAATCTAAACCAGGATTTAAGAGTGAAATGACACAGAAATCTCATAAATTTTGGATAGTCCCTGACCTGAGAGACAGCCTGTTTTAGCCAGTTTACTTATCTACTATATATTTGCAACTGTTAATTGAGCTGTTCTTGTAGCACTGGGGGGATTATTAGTCCAAGCCAGGGAAGAATTTGTTAGGTCCATATTTTAAGTATGGCAGCAGAAAGTGTTATCAAAACTCTATTGTATTAAGAATGTTTACTTTCCTTTTAAAAACATTTAAAAAGAATGTTTTCATAGTGACTGTGGTAGAAGTAGATACTGAAACTTAGTCATGATTGTGCCCAAATAAGCACTATCTGTGTGTGATTTAGCTAAAGAAAAATGTGACCTTATTGTCTTCTGTCAGCCTTGAAGAATTAAAATAAACATATTTTGTTTATCAAGGGAAGAGTTCAAAATGTATTAATAGGATTTTCATTGTATACCAAGTTTAGGGCAGTTGTGAGAAACCTCTTTGCAGTTTATGTGACAATTTCATTCATTCTGAGATGTGGTTCAGGGAAGAGAATTGGTCTCAAAAAAAACCCCGCAGAGATTCTGGGAATGCAGGAAAAGTGAGGCAGACTTGTCTAGAATATAATTAATATCTCTGCTGTCTCAAGAGATATCTTTGGTTCTTTCAGCCTCAGGACAATAGTATGAAGTTTCAGACAAGGTGAGAAAAATTTTAAAAGTCCCAAGCCAAGTCCACTGGGCAATCAGAGGATCAGATCCTAATATGATGCTAAAGTACCTACAGGTAACAGGGTAAGATTTATTCTTCAATAGTAACCTGAGAATGACAGGAATAGCTGGCTGTTTCACCAGAAAAAGTAGGCCCAGAAATGAGAATTCTTGAACTCACATAAACCCCCTGGCTGGTCACCTCTGAGCAGAGGATGTGTTGTTTCCGTGATTATCCAGTTCTGGATGTTCTCTGTGTGATATCTCTGTAGGGTCAAGGCCTTTGTCTTTCAAAAGAGAAAAATGCACAGTTGTGTGCAACTCTCAGGCCACAGTGTCAGCCAGGTTTTAGTACTGTCAGGGGCAGTGATGCCACTAGACATAATCTTTGTATTGTGGGCTGGATAGGGCAGTTCCCTCCTCTGGTGAAAAGACTTTTGCTGAGGCCAACACGAGCAGATGGCTCTCATGCTTTCTAAGAATCAGCATGCCAATTCCACGGGGATAGGCTTCTCCAACAAATAATACTCTAATAGTGGTAATAAATTTATAATGCTTTAGCTTGTGTGGGTGGTTTACAGTTCTTTTAATATCAGATATAAAGCTGTTCCTGGTGTGAAGAACTGTAATTAGGAACATCTATTTCTCACAAAAGCATTGAAATTCTTGAAGAAATAGGTGCTGGAAAGTGATAAAGGCGTACTAAAATCTGAATGTTTTCACTTTATTGGTTCATATTAGTGCATCAAAACTAGAAACACAGTCAGATGCCTGTGGCACGCACAGACTCCGTGGTTGCTTTTGTGCTGTTTTAAAGTCACTTAGTATTAATCTATAACAGACTTAGGCTAAGAGCTTTGTCTAAAACTTCCCACAGCCAAGGAAGTTCGGATATGAATCCGAGTGTAATATGAGATTAATTTGTGCAAGATGTATTCCAGGCTTCCAACATCAGCCATTTACTTTCTCTCTCATCCTTGTAGGTCCTCTGCTTCAAACTCTGGGTACGTTCAAGCTGAGACCCTCCCTTCATTTTTAATCTGATGAGTGGTTGATGTTTTGGCTTAAGAGACACCGCAGAGGCTGCTGCCCCCATCTAGACCGGGAGCTGAAAGAGCTTAAAGAGCAGGAAAATAAACTGGGGTAGCCTTTAACAAAAAGAAAACATTGTCACTCTGAAGAACAAAATGTGCTTCAGTCGGGAAGGACCTAGACTCTAAAGTATGAGCATGAGTAGTAAGGAGAAACAGTGGGTTTTCTGAGAACTTTCAAGGACTTTAAAGAGGAAAGAAACTGGTTGTTGTTGCCCATTAAATCAAGATTATCCACATACAACCACAGAAATGACCCCCCAACACTGTCAGGAGCTGGTGGACACTCCAGGCCACGGGGAGGAGGTGGGAGAGGCAGAAAGGGCACGGGGCACACAAGGCCTCACTGACTCAAGCTTGTTAGAAGAGGCTCCCAAATTCTCTCTTTTGAGTATAGAAAGATGTGGCAGTGCAAGTTGTTTGAGAGCAAATATGCCACTTCTAACATGTATAAAGATTTTTGTAGGTTTGGCTTAATTATGTGTATTGGGGAGAGCATGCTGGGGGATGCTCAGGGTCAGCACAAGGCCACAGACCATATGGAGCAGTCACTTCCACCAGGTTTCTTTCAGACCCTGGGTTTGGATGAGATCCAGGAACAGGCTGAAATGGATTTTGGGATGTGTTCTGTACTTGTAAGTGACACAGGGCCCTTGAGGTGTGGCACTGTGTCAGACAACACACCCTCTCTTGGACTCTGGTGGTGTCTACAGAAACACCAAAAAACCCAAAAAGAATGCACCAGCTATAATTTTCTTGGGGTTAATCAAGTCTGTACATTAGTTGCTCCAGAGAGACCCTGAAAATAAAGTAAGGGAGAGAGAGGATTGTGTGCTGTGGCTCTGGAGTTGTTCCCACTGTTGCCAATCCCAAACCAGGTTGTCTGTGCCCGAGGGCCATGTCCAGTCATTTCTTGAGCACAAAACCACTTGCAAAACACTTGTAAAGCACTTATTCCTTTTATCTCAATCTTAATTGACCCTATTGTAATTTAAAAAAAAGAAAAGAGGACTGGTAGACGGTCTAGCATAAAAAAATTCCATTACCTAGA
This sequence comes from Corvus kubaryi, assembly GCF_017639235.1. Taxonomy (NCBI): domain Eukaryota; kingdom Metazoa; phylum Chordata; class Aves; order Passeriformes; family Corvidae; genus Corvus; species Corvus kubaryi. Next base: position 2,566,803 of record NW_024580667.1, read on the forward strand.
GCCCCAGATTGTGAATTGCTGTGCCACAGAAATGCACGGGGTTTATACCACAGAGCTGCTATTGGCACTGGCAAGGAAATGAGCATGGATGCAGTCAGACACTGAATTGCACAATGTTAACACAGCTTCCATATAGATAAGGATTTTTCCAACAGGCATAATTAAAAAATAGTCTAACAGAATAATTTATGTTGTATTGGTTTGCATGAATGTGGAAGAAAATATTCAGCAGTTCCTCATGGGAAATATAAGCTCCTGGAATGGAGGCAGTGGCAGTGAGTCTTGTATATCATTAAATCATGTATACTCTTAGAAACTTTTTTATTCAAGCAACTGCTTCTATTCTGGAGATATAAATCACAGTGCCAAATTTTATTTATTTCTATGCAAAAATTGACATGCACAGAGTCAGTTTTCTGCTCCCTAAGGATGCATACTCAATAAGGAGGCTTTTTTTTTCTAGTAGGAAATTCCAAAAATTCTGAGCCAACAATGCTATATATTGCTTGTGTACTTGCTTTTCCCATAAGAAACAAAAGTCTGTGCATTATACAAATGCACAGAAAGGCACAGCAGAGAACTAAGATAAAAAAAAATTATTCTCCATGTCTTTCAATTAAAAAAAATTTTTTTTTGTATTTGCTTGGTTGTGGTCATTTAGAGGAAGGCTGGAAAGATGATTTAAAAGTTCAGTGCTAATACACCCTATTAGAAACACTATATTGCAGGAGAACCTGGACATCTTTTGCTAAGTAGTTCTGTGCTAAAAGAATCTTTTTGATTTCTTGTCAAGTTTTTTTCAGGCTAACTGTAAGGCATCAGAAGGGGGGCAGCTCTGTGTGCTTACCATGCGGTAGCACGAGCAAGACCTACTTGTAATGCATGTGCTGTTTCCTCATTAAAACCAGTGGGGCGGAATTTGCTTGGTTAATCCCTGGTTTCATACCGTGTTTGTTTGCTGACCTTAAGGCTTGTCAGGTGTGCTCACCTTGCACAGCATTATCAAAAGGGAAAGGACACTGGTTTGGGCTGTCAGGCAGATGAAGGCAGATAGCTCTCAGGATGATTCTGCTCTGAATTAAAGGATTGCTTTGCACAATTGTCTGAGTGCTTGAACTTGTCCGCTGAGGATAATAAAATGTACTCATTTGTCGGGAGCTTTTGCTTTTGATTTCCCGGGAGGACAGGTCTGGAGCGGTGTTGCTGTGGCTGTTGCATCATTGCTTGGCAGCTCCTCTTCTGGGGGAGATCACTCCCTGCCTGCAGGCAGCCTGCCCTCCCTTAAATAAATGATCCACCAAACACACATGTTCCTCTGTCACCCCAGCTCCTTGCGGCCTGGGAAGCTCATAAAACAGTTCTGTGGGCTTTGTATCCCTGGAGCAGCTGAAACTGTAGGTAACAACTCCAGAGTTAATGGTGTTACATCACGGTGCTTCACGAGAAGGTTTCATTTTCTGAGTGCCACACTTCAGCCTGTGCTGCGTGCTGCTCACACCTCACACCTGCCCACAGACCAAGCCCTGCCCTGCAGGGTGGGCAGGCAGCACATCCAAGTGGAGGATTTGGTGCCCAAAGGTGGGCAGTGGTGCCAGGACAGATGACCCTGGGCGTCTGGGGGGCAATGTGGACCTAGAGGAAGCTTGGATGCACCTGGGGACCAAGGTGTCTCCAATGATATGAAAGTGTTCTGGCAATTGAATCACCCTCCTCATTTTCCAGCAGTGAAAATGGCCTTCTGTGAAAGTAGCACGATCCTCCTCATTATGGAGAGGAACCCTCCAGACAGGCTGCTGGCCCTGGATAACAGAACAGTTGCATTTCTTGTTAATTGAAACTGATGCTTGAGCTCGGGACTCCTTGTTAAAGCTCTGAGCAGCACATTTACGTGGGTGAGAGTGGAGCCAGAAAGGCAATGTGGTTTGTGTCAGCTTCACCCTCCTATTGCTCAAGAGCAAAATTGCCTAGGAAAAAAAAGAAAAAAATCCTCTTTGACCCAAAACTTAGAGCATTCTCAGTGAGGATAGAAAGATTCTTGTCCACGGTGGGGGGCCCTGGGAGGAGACAGTTGGAGAGTATTAACTTCATTCCTGGGAACAAGCATAAGAATAGTTGATGTTAAGGGATAAAAGATCCTTCCCACGCTTCACTTTAATCCACTGCAACTTTATTCTGCAACTGGCGGAGCTCGGCTTCCCTCTCCTGGGGACAGGATGGATGGTCAGGAGCAGGCAGAGGATTTTCCTTCTCCCGTTGCTCCACTGTGGAATTGTTTTTTTAACTGCTGGATACATGTGGCTTTGTACTCTTAAGGGGCTTGTGAAGGGCAAGGTGATTTGGAAATCCAGCCTGTTGAAATAGGATGAAATCTGCTATGGCAATGTTTTTGTCTCTTAAAAAATAATTAGTGGCTAGTCATCAAAGCCCACAGCTGCTGTTTTGAAATGATCAGCAGTGATAATCTGCATTGTTTTGGTGCTGTAAATAGAAACCCTGTGTACACCTAATAGAGAAGCTGTATTCTGGGTCACAAGAAAATCCCTTTGCCTTCTTTAACTTGAAAAATCCCCTTAAAGGCTGCAAAACAGTGATTTGAATGTTCGAGGCTAATTGATGATGATTTCCTGTTAAGAAGAAAGAGTGCGGCATCTGTTTCGAAAACAAAGGCATGTGTTATTGTAGCAATATGGACAAAGGAAGACAGTGTAGCATTGATCAGGTTCAGTAATAACATCAAGCCTTTCAGTTAATCAATCAAAAAACAATGAAGATTTATACCTGAACGTAGCAGCACATCAGCTGTGCAGGTTATTTCTGATTTCAGTAGCCTGTGAGTGTTCAAGCACAGACACAACGCAGCTGGTTACTCGTGGCTTTAACATTCCTGGAAGTGTCAAGGGCATCCAATCACTTAAGGCAGTAGCACCTGTTCATATGAAACAGCAAAGTTTCAGGTTTCAAAGTTGTACAGGTCCATTTTCATGAAGGCTCAGCTTAAGTTTTTATTCCTCCTTTTAAAATCAAACCCAAGGGTATGAATTTTTTATCTCAGTTTTTCTTGTTTTTTTAAAGAAGCTCGTACATATCCCACCTTTGATAAAGTGGATACATTTAAATGACCAAAAGCTTGGGAAGATTAAGAAAGAAACTACTATTTCTTTATGCAAAACTTGGTGCATGGTAGTCCTGGAGGCACAAGGAAGTTTGTATTTTCATTAGTGGCAGCAATGCAACATATGTTCACAAATCTACTTATATGTTTTATTTTATTTTCTAAGAGAGCTTCCAGAAAAGTAAGATTATCACTTATTTGTGGAATTTGTGACACTTATTTGAGGAATTCAATTTTTTACTGAGAAAGGGAATTGGGGTTTTAAAGCCACAGCTTCTTCCTTACTTCTTACCAAACTGCTGTCCCACAGGTAATTTGTCCTAATATATTTGGTGAATAGCAGGTACTTAAAAATATGTATTTGCACAAACCTGAATTAGAGGCTTAATAAAAAAAAATCAGAAATTGACCATGTATTGAGTGGGTCATTGCAGCATGTTTCCACACAAAAGGTTTGTCTCTCATTTGGATTTGTGTGGCTTTCTTTTTCTGAGCTGTGGATTTTGTTGAGCTCTTGTGTCAAGAGATATGAAGGGTCAGAAATATCTCTATCATATGCTCTAGTGGAATTACCTCATGGCTATTTTTCCAGACTTTTAACATGTAAAATAGTTGACATTTTACAATATTCTCAGTAGACTCCTGAGTACCAGCAGACAGTCTGTTTGCTTCCCCAAGTCATACCAGCCAAATCATGATACACAGAAAACAAATATAAAGTATCTATTTAATAAGGGATGCAGGATATGGGCCTGGAAGTTGCCAGACTAGATGTAAATTTCAATGAAAATACAAAGATGTTATTTGTGTCCTACGTATTTATCGAATTCAAAAGTAAAAATTTCTTCCTGTGGCCCCTTCCTGTTTAGATATTCAATTCTTGTCCACATAGACCGAAAAGCTCATAGTTCTCCAGTAAGTAGCTCTTATTAATGCAAATTCATCACGTTTGCTAGAAAAGAAAATCCAAGTCAGGGATGCACTTCAGTGTGTTAGAAGATCTATTTCAAAAGATGTGAACTTGGCTGGAGTATTACAAAGGTTCCAACATCAGAAATTCTCAGTTCTACACAAAAATAATCTGGTGAAAAGTACTTGTTATTGTTAAGATGTGCAAATTGCTATCTCATACAAACCAGCCTAAGTTGTCAATTATGGAAATATTTACTCCCAGATGTGCCAGCTGTAACTCTGCTCCCAAGACCTTCATTTTCCAGTGTTACCTGCTATTGTCCAATCCAATGGCTATTGTCCAATCCAATGGCCAGTCCTGCATGATTTTTTTTTTTAAGAGCAGGATGCTCAGCTTGCAGCTTTGATTTAAAGAAAAAAAACTGAACCAAACAACCAAAAAACCCTCCACACTAAATGTTTTAACCAGATTGATTTCCCCTTGGTCTTAGATACCTTCTGTGTCCCAACACCACATATTTGGAGGACCAGTTGTAAAATGCCCATGGATGCCCCTAAAAGGAGCCACAGGCAGCAGTGACAGATCACCCTGATCTCCATCCTTCTCCAGAGCTCCAGCTAAAACTTTGTTTTTCACAAAGTCTTGCAATTCTTCATTAGGTGCTGACAATGGCATCTGAATATTTTCAACAAGATTTCCAGATGATACAGTTTCCAGAGTTTATAAGCTTTGGAGAATTGACAGCATGGATCAGGTTTAAAACAGATGAATTGAGTGTGAAAGAATCTGTGAGCCTAACCCTTATGAGAGCTTCTTTCTCTTACTGTACTTTTTCCTCTCTTTAATAATCCTGTATTTTTAGTTCCTCATTCAAGGGATGGAACTGAAATAAAGAACAACACTAGTGGGAGCCCTTGACTGACTGGACATCACTGACACAGCCCTGCGACAAGGCAAGGGGGAGTGGCCTCCCACTGAAAGAGAGTGGGTTTAAATTAGATATTTGGAAGAAATTCTTCCCTGTGAGGGTGGGGAGGCCCTGGCACGGGTTGCCCAGAGCTGCGGCTGCCCCATCCCTGGAAGTGTCCAAGGTGAAGCTGGATGGGGCTTTGAGCAACCTGGGATAGTGGAAGGTGTTCCTGCCCATGGCAGGGGGTTAGAACTAAATGATCTTTATTTTCCCTTCCAATGTCCCAGGCCATTCTATAATTCTATGATTTAACTTTCCCTACTTTCATTACCCCGGTTTTTAACCCCTGCTGCAGTCTGCTGAATTTTGGAGGTGTTTTTCTCTGCAGCAAACAGGAAACTTTGTGTTTCCACCACCTGAGTGCAACAGTTTCAATCCATTTGCAGGGTATTTTACTCGACCTGTGCTTCCGTTTTAAGGGGTGGTGGCATGAACCTCCCAGGACTATCCAGCCACCAAGACAGACCCAAGGCAGACTCACTCTTCCTACACCATGTAGTAGGACCCAGCCTATCCTTCTGTTTTCACTCTCCCAAAGGCTCTCCTCCTTCCATTCCCCAAAAAGATGTGACATTATTATTTCATAAGATAATGCAACCATAAGAATATGGCTAATATTCTTGGAATTTCTGTATTGCCTGAGGTATATTTAATTTTTTAGTGGTAAATGCAAAAGGATTTTTAGCTCCTAGAAGTGATAGATTCTTGGTGATCTGTGTAAAACCATACATTTCTTTAAGCTAATTGAATTGTCAAGAAATGCCTGAGCTAATATTATTGTAAATTTTTGCCTTATTAGAAGGTCCATATTCATGTCAGGATTTAATGGTGAAGATTTATTTTGATGTCTTTTACTCAGGATAGCAAACAGTTACAGTTTCAGTCATCTAGACTGCACTTGATTAAAACATCTGTGAACCTGAGTATATTAATTAACTGTTTTCCTAGTTTGAGGATGTTTTTTTGCATATAATTTCTGCCTGAATGGCAAGTCATCTTCCCATGCAATATCAGATAAACATGGTTCAATAATCCTGTCACTTATTTTCCACACAATTGCTCTTCTGCTTTTGTGGTGTGTTTTGCTCCTCAGTAATACCACTGGTCGATATGAAATCAATTATGGTTTTACATAGTAGAGTTGCAGGTTTTTTAAAATTTTCTGGTATGAAAAAGATTATCCAGGGCTGTCTTCACAGCTTATTATAAAATTCTGCTCCAGAAACATCACAACTTTCACTTAATGAATGAGAAATATAGTTGTTTGTCACTGTCGTGATTTCCTCTGCAAAAACCCAAATATTACCCTCATTCATCAACTAAACCTTAATTAAATGAACCTCACAAAACCCTATCTCAGCAAGGCTCTTGTGAAATTTATTTTATTTTTTGAGGCCCTCAGCTGAAATGTGCTCTGCAGCTGCAAAATGCTCCTCTTGTCTATTGAGCAAACTCTATATCCACTGCCTGCTGCTCACACTTCAGGGTTGTTTTTTTTTTGGTGTGGTAAAAAGTGAAATTAAACCCATCATATTCTGTGTCATGTCCTGGGGAAAGTGCTGGGTTTTGTGCTGGAGGGATCTGTTGTACCGGTAGAAGTTGATAACAATGATGTCAGGAAGGACTGAAAATAAAATAAGGCTAAAGGTAGAATGTTCCACTGGAATGAAAGAATACTTTTCTGCTGTAGATGAAGAGCTGAAAGATTGTTCATGAGGGTTAAAGGTACATGTTGGGACCCTAAGGCTGATCTGTGATCCAAATGCATGCCCTTATCCAAGAAACTGAGGCAGACAGCAAATGTCAATTCCTTGCATCAGTTAAAGTTAAGATCTAATATATGCAACATTACAACATGACCTGTTATCTCTACCACTACTCCAAGAGAAAAAAGTGTAGACAATTAACTCCAGTGAAGATGATATAAATATTAATCCAGGAAGAGTGACAAATGATAGATCATGTGTTTTCTCCATCAAGGTAATGAAAGATTTAGGGTTGACAAAGATATTAAGCAAGGGGAACTTTCCGATTACATGCAAATCAATGACTTGGTGGGAAAACAGTGCTTCAGTTGGAGGAAGCAACCTCATGATAATTTTTGACCTTTCACTTTGAAACATATAGAAATATTTTACAGGCAATAGCATAAAAAATCTTAGGGGAAACAGGTGTGGCTCAGAGTGCCCAGTTCTTCACTAATTTAAGTTCCCATTAAAATCAAGCAGGGCATCAGAGAGAAGTTTAATGATGAGGGAGAGATCATAGGAACTAATGAGTACTAAATCAACACATGAATTGTTCTACGATACAGCAAATTAATGTGTGTTCTGGTGCAGTGAGTGAGGTGTGTTCTCTGCTTCTCCTGTATTAAACAAGTAAATAAAAAGAGAATTTATAAGTGTTTAGTGTGACCCAGTGTGGGAGGCGAGTGGTGCACCCCCAGTGAAGAGTGCCCACTTTGCCACTGTTCTTTCTCTGCCTGGAGCTAAATGCTGTGGTGGGAGAAGCCAGGTGTGAATATTCTCATTGTGAAACTGGTTGCCAAAGACAAACCTTGATGTAAAATAGCTGACATGGAAATGTGCAGGGGGAAATCCGTCCCTGCAGGTGAACACCTTTGTAAAGTATGTCCTCGAAGCTGGTGTAACCTGTGTTGCAAAATGGATGGGAAAAGGATGGACTCTTCAATTAGAGAGGAAAAATGTTGCCCACTCCCCCCCATATGTACACAGACCACCTTAAAAAGACCTGGTTCTGATGAACTCCATGGGTTGGCAGTCCTTGAGGCTGAAATCCCACTCCTGTGTGCAGGCAGTGGTGGGCTGAGCTTACCCAAACCAGCCAAAAGTCTCAAGCTCAGACTCTACACAAATTAGGTCGTTGATATCCAAGGTTGTTAATTAGGATTAGTGGTGTGGTATAGTAAGTTACCTGTTTACAGCTGTTCCCAGACTGCATCCATCCAGGATACTGCATTTCCCTTCTCTTTCCCACCCTTCTCCCCTTCCTCCACACCTCTTCCCAGCAGCTCTGCCTTGGGTGTCAGCACCTCAGACCTGCCCCACTCCTCTTTCAGCTCACCCCTGTTTGTCCCTGCTGCTCCAGCCCAGCAAAGCTGCTTCTGCTCCTTCCAGGACTCAGTGCTGCCCTTCCCTCCCCTCTGCTGCTGATTTGTCTCCCCACTGGCAGCTGGGATGTCTTATCACAGACCAAAATCCTGAGTTGGGCCAGGAAACTCAGGTCTTCTGAGTCCCCAGAGAGGCACCTAATGATTAAATATTTAAATAAAGATAACATGATTCCTAAGCCAAAGAGAGAAGCACATACCTCATACCTTACTTTATGTTGTTAGAAAGATTTGGGTCCTGGTTTAGCGAACATAAAATGAACTTCTACAAATAAATAAATGTAGAAATGTATATCAAATACCTACACTTTAACTATACATGGGATTTGGAGTTTTTTTTGGTTGGTTGGTTTTTTTCCTGCATTACATCAGTAAGTCTTGCCCAGGCTGACCAGAGCACATTGGTTGGCTCTGGCATGTTCCTGTTGTGCATACGTGCACAGCTCACGTGGTGGGGATCCCTTCCCTGCTCCCAGTGAGGAAATGTGCCTGTTTGGACACTTCAGGTCACATTTCTCATGGTCATTTTTCATAGAATCACAGAACATGCTGAGTTGGAAGGGACCCATCAGGGTCATCAAGGACACCCCAAGAATCCCACCACATGCCTGAGAGTGTTGTCCAAACACTTCTTGACTTCTGTCAGGTTTGGATCCGTGATCACTTTCTAAAACTGAAATTAAATATCTTGATTTGGTTTATCACCAGTTTCTTCCTTTAGTGATCCCACTCTGGCTCTCCAGTGTTGCAGTCCATTTTAGGTGGTGCTCCATCCCTCTGCAGCTGTGTGACTGCACCTGTATGTGCTGAATGCCAGTCCTACTCTGGAAGCTGTTAAATAGAGAATATATGAAATAAAAATTCAAGTGTGAGATCTATTTAATCAGTGCTACTTTATGGTGCCAAGCAAAAGGAAAAAAGAAAGCACTGGAATCATGTACCCAAATTTTTCACAATTTCTGACAACACTGAGAATGTCTTTGGTTTCATAAATGAATGACTTGAACTGTTCTTGCCTCCAAGGCAAATCTGTGAAGTATCAAGAAGGAATGATGCCTTGAAGATACACTGATGGGTAAGGAGGATATTGCTGCATGATGACTGGCACTTGTGCTCTGGAAACAAAGCAGTGCTATTATAATGAAAGCAGAATCACCTGAAAGCAGATGCGTTAAGGGGGAAATTGCCCTTTTTTGCTGTATTTTTCTCTGAAGGAAGGAATAATTTATTATATTACTGTGGTATCTTTGCTGAAGATATTTTCTCTTCAGTGCTTGTCAAATTTTGATTCATAAAAGCTGATTTTTCTTAGAAACCTGCCTTCTTTCACAGCACCATCTGCTGGTGCTTCCTGGGTCCCGTGGCTGCTGCTGGAGAGCTACATTCCTCTGCATTCTCCAGAGGAGTGGAAGGGCCTGGTGATGTTCACTGCAGCTCGGTTGTGTTGTGAACCATAACAACATTTCTGTAGCTAAACTTCTGTTCAGTATCCATTCGTCCTGCCAGAGTCTGCTTTCTGAAGGTAATTCTTGTTCACGTTATGAAAACCTTTAAAAGGAGCAGGAATGTTTGCATTATGGGGATAATGCTTGAGTGATGATTTGTGGGCTCAGCCTTGTTAAGTTTTGTGTAAATCCATAGCTCTGTGGCTCTGCAGGGAAAGAGGCTGTGCTTTACCAAATGTGAGCAAATGTGTTAAACAGGCTTTGTGTCGAACTTGTCAGATTTTCAATTATGTCTTTTGTTTAATGCATTACTGCCTCTCCTCCCTGCTCAAATACAATTTATTTCTTTCATAAACATGAATGAATTTGCCACATTTGAGGGAAATTAGTGATGACTGATCAATTTTAAGAATTCGTATGTATGAGATAATTTTAGGTCTGAATTGTGTTGAGGTTGTCAAAGAATATTTTTGTGGATTCTAGCCTTGAACCTGTAGATGGGTTATGAAAGTCCAGTGACCTTTTCTCAGTCAAAGTTATCTTTAGCTTTTAAACCATAGCACAGTTTTGGATGCCCTGTGTCTCCAAAAAACTGAAGAACTCTTCTATTTCTAACCACAAGCTTATTTAAATGCTTTAAAGGATTTAATACTCATATTTTAATCATGTTCATGACTTAGTTGTTTTTAGAAAGAAAACTCTAACTGAACTCTGTGATACAAAGTCATCAAAATGTCTCCTAAAAATACCTACAAAGCAGTTAATGTTCTTTCTAGCATTTAAATGTGCCTGAAGACTTAACACTGCATTAAAGAAATGAAGTACAATTAAGAGTGTAGGATTATGTAGAGCTATGAAGTAAAAGAGGCTTTTGAAATAACCATTTTGTAAGCAAAATGTTAATTCTCTCTGGAAGAAGATGGTGTGAATGGTGTCTGAACCAGCGAAGTCTCTAAGCCAGTGGTGCATTGGAGCCCCATGCCCTGGTTCACTTGCTCCTCTGAATCTCTGCCCAAAGAGCCCCAAAAGGGACTAGTAAATCCTAGAGGTCCCATTTCCCATGGCACTCCTTCCCTAACTCAGCCTTGCTGCTGTTCCAGCAGAGCTGCAAGAATGGACTTAAACTCATCATCTTTGTACAGAGGTTTGGCCTGGTGCAAAGGCCCAGGGGTATCCTGTGGGGCTGGATTGTTCTCACAGGCCAGGAGTCCTAAGAGAATTAGGCCTAAACAGAAAGATGTGGGATCTTGCACCACCAGGAAGCTTTACCAGCTGCAGGCATCTAAAGCGAGAAAGGAGAAGAAGAAATCTGAAGGTTTAAACAGAGAATCTGTTGGGAGGATGACTATGGAAGGTCAGCTTGTGAATCCACATAAAATCCTGTTCTGAGTCAGGTGCCGCAGTTTTCACAGCTGTATGTTACATTGTATATCTTTATTTCACAACACTCCAAGCCACAGGTTTTAAGGATGGGATCGATCTCTCTGTTTCAAGGATAGAGGTGCTTGTGCATTCAAGTAGGATATCTAAAATGCAGAAGAGAATGGAATTGGTATCATCTACATCCCAGCTGCACAAGATATCCTTTGCTACAACCTCCATGTCTTAGTACAGTGAGTTTGGTGTGCCACTTCAGCTGAGTGAAGTTCAAATACTTCATCGTACTGTATTTTTGCAGAAATATGTTTCCAAATGTTAGTCCCAACAGTTAATTCAGAGGGCTTGAGGTGGAACACAAGTACAGTACTTGTCTTTCATTCTCTGTCAAATTTTGTGTGTAGGTGGCAAGCTCAAGCAGCACCTGCCAACTACTTATTGGTATTGGCTTGGTTTACATTTAGTTTTGAGGCTTCCATTTGTGTACTACTTTGTATCTGCTTTCAGAATTGTACTTTAAATCATGAAATTTTAGATTCAACAAAGTACACAGTCTCAAAGCAGGAGTTCTAATTTAAAACCACTTTGTAATAAACAAAAGGAAAATTGGTCTGAAATCAGTTACCAATGCACATCTTGGTGGCAAGACTATATTTAAGATATGCAGTGTATCAGCCATTGAGTGTACAGGAGAGACTAAAGAGTTGTATTAACATTTTTCAGACTGGCTTTTAGAAGAAGGGTTTAACAACTTGGGTTGTACCCTCAAGGTAATTGTTGAGACCTGAACTCTCATCAGAGTGTTCAGTCCCTTATGCTTCAAGGGGTATGAGCACAGAAGTCTACAATAATGATAGGTTTTCTGTGGCATTTTTAGAGAGTGTGTCTTAGCTGATAGCTGCAAAAATGAATCTGTTAGCTGATAACACTTTCCTCGTTCTTGCCACTTTTGGTACCACATGTGAAATTAGCTTATGATTCCTTTATAGTTTTATTTATGTGAGTTCTGACCAACGGGTCCCTCTCCTCAGACTCTGTTGCTGATGTGCACTTTGCAGTCACCTTCTGCACAGTCACTATTGCCCCCAGCTTTGTTTTGAACATTGTGTTCATCCCTATCAAGAGCCATCATCCCTCTTCTTACAGATACATGTGTCTAAGGGGTATTTGGTATGCCTTGGGAGGTTGGTGTTAATGTACATTCCGCAAGTAATGCAACATTTCCTTGTCTACCTTCCCTGCCAGAAAAGAAGTTTGCTTTGTTTTTTTGCAGTCGAGCTGATGCCAGATTTGCTGGATCTTCCATTTGTGAATTTGCATTTTGAAAACTTCTTTACTCAACAATGATCAAAACTGTCGCAGAGTTTTTACATGGGGAACATTTTAAGGTGTTTTCTTCTTTATATCAAGTGGTATCAGATTTGACAGTTATTGGAAAGACCTTATACCACATTAAAGAGCCTTTTCTGGAAAGCTTCTTCCAAAAAAAAGTGGCTTGCCACGCAAATTGATTACCATGAATTATCCCAAGGCTTAGGTTGACTTGAAACAGCTGAGTGGAGAACAGACATCACCTTGGAGCCAAACCTGGTAGCCGTGAGGCTGGCCCACAATCAGTTAATTTCTCTGTATTCATCTCCAAGTGCAATTCATGCCTTATACTTTGCACATTGATGCATGACAGAAAAGACAAAATTTTGTCTCCTATTTGAGACAAAAGGCGATTTTTCAACTGCCCCCTTCATAAGGGATTGGTGAAACCAGTATGGAGTTGTATAGGATCCCTTGGCACCAAGTGGTGGAAGATTGAGAGGGAGGGGCTGGTCTGCAAGCTGGCAACAGCAGAGAAGAGTCTCCCCATCCTTGTACCCAGGATCTCTCTGGCACAGGGGAGTGCAAACAGGAAGAGATTTGAGACAAAAAGTTCTGCTAAGAACCAGACAGATGTCATATGCCTTCCTTCCTTTCTGTGCTTTCATCAACTGTGCCCAAGTAGTTGGTTTGCCACAGGGATGGCTTAGGTTCTGCCAGAGCAGCTCTGGATCAGGGAGGGAAGGTTGATGGCTGTATCTCCTTGCTGATGCTCTTTTGCTGCCTGGTAACCTGTCTTCTCATTTCTACACTGCCAGATACATTGCTTTGGGAGAATTCTTTTCATTTTTAAATCTGTGCGGGAAACAGCCCGGTCTGTGGCAGTTTTGAGGGAGCGTTGTCACATCATAAGGTGCAGTTCTGGCTCTTGAACCAAAGCCTAACGCTCCAAGCACACACACACCATATTACATGTCTGAACAGCACTGTACTTGTTAAATATGAATATTTCCAGGACTGCTGCCCAGTTCTGCAGATACAGCATTCTAAGATTATCCATTTGCTGTCTTTGCATCAGCTGTGCTCATTGCAGGAATAGAGAGTATCTATCTGCCAACCATGGAAACTCTGAAAGTCAAGCTATGCTCTTTCTGGCTTGTGAATCATCACCTGTAACCTTGACTCAGCTATCACAGGGGAACACTTAGGCCATGGTTGACATATATTCTTCTGATCAAAAAGATTCTCTATGGTGCTATGTTATTTATTATTTCTTTAAGAATGCCTGTGTAGAATCCTACCCATTATCTTTCAGCCATGATAGTTCAATGGAGCTAAGGGAATAAAACAGTGGAAGATTATTTTTAGTCCCTTCAGAGAGGGAGATTTGACATTAAGTATGTTTTGAATGCAGATATATATAAGTATGTTTTGAAGAAATCTCACTTTTCTGGCTATAGTTAACTGAAAATCAAAATAATATATTGTTTTAAGGTGTCAGCTTTTAGTTCCTGTGAGATATGATGTTCTGGCTAGAGGAGAAAATGTATATGACTGTGAGCTGCATGTGACAAGAATACTCCAAGAGATGGTTTTCTTCATTATTAATATATCTTTTGGATATTCTGTGATTATATATAACTATAAAAAGTGTGTTTTTCATCAAAGGCAATTATGTCAGTTAACAGCATGTTCAGGCTATGCTAATTGACTGAACAGTCTTTGCCCCTTTCAAACCTGTTGCTTGGATACCACTTTCTTTGAACTATTATGTACCTTGCTGAAAATTAAATAGTAAAGAAAAGGTTTTAGCAGCTCTTTCCTTTGTCTTTTCCATAAACTCTCCATTATATAAGACTTTCAGAAGTGGAGACAAAGAGTTATGGCTTTCTGGCAGCAAAGTACTGACAGAAACAGCTGGAAAATGCAACTCATGCACAATCTGAATTCAAACCTTTGTTTTCTAGATATGTTTTTTTTCTTTCCTGCAAGCTTTTCCTTCCTTTTCCAAGAGAATTCGAACTTGAGATGCAGTGAAGCAACTCTCAAATTGCAGTCATCCAGAAGTAACTGGGTAATGCATCCAGGTAAGTCTCTCACTAATGAGAATGGTTTGTTGCCTGCTCAGTTTTATTTACTCACTAAAATATGTAATCTGAAAGTGTGAAGTAGCATTTGTGGTCTGGAGTTTTTATATAATGAAAGGTTTTTTTGGTCTCCATCTAAATGCCAGGTATTCTATTATATCCTGCCACGAACTGCTGTGATTTCTTAAAGCTGCTAGCTGCTGCTTTGTCTATATGCAAAATCCTCTCAGAAACAACAGAGGTGTCTTGTTGCAAGGGCTTAGATTTGCCTACAGGATTCATTACCTGGAAACCTCTAGGTTTATCTACCTGGTTTCACTTCACTCTGATGCACATGAGAAGAAGGGCTGGGGGTGAATAATCTCGTTGGCTCAGCAGGCAATGTCTTTAGAATCACCTCTTTCTGGGATCATTTTATGAGCTGAGCTGAGCTTAAGCTGAGGGCTTAAGTTATGTGACATTGCTACCAGAAAACGTGAAGGCTTTCCAGTGAAGGTCCAACCTCTGATCAGGGAAGTCACTTGTCTATTGGAAAGATGTTGACTCAAATCCAGGCATAATGTTTGGGCCTAGATTAGGAAAAGAGATATTTATTAGACATTTGTCCCAATGAGGATGGTTTTTTCTGCCCACTGGAATGCAAGGAAAATCCCCTGCCCGTTCCCTGTGACCCTGTGCCTTGGGGAAGTTGTCCTGCTCCACGCCACAGACACTGTGCTCCTTCCCAGTGAGGTGCAGGGATGACTGTCAAGGACTGCCACAGGCTCTTGAGAAGCAGCACCTACACTGTAAGTGAAAAGTCAGGACTCTGGTGCAGCTCATTTCTCCAGTGGGTGATGGGGCAGAGTTGCAAACACAGCTACAATCCAGTTGCCTCATGTATCAGCTCCTCTCTGCTTCCTGTAATCATGAAAATGAGCAGAAGCAGAGGGGAAGTTCTTATCTGGATACAGGGTTGGATCACAGACATCTCCCCGTCTGGATCTGGGGATTTGCCCGTGATCTCTAGCGCAAAGGGAATGTTTTGTCACTTTATGTTCATAGCTGAGCCATTCAGCAGCACTGCCGAAGCGACTCACAGCAGTGCTGAGATCATGACTCACTGCTGCATCCTCTCTGGAAAGACACTAATCCTCCTTTCCTGCTGCTTGGGCTGGTTTGGGAACCACAACATTAAGCACTGAAAGGCATATTTATTAAATGGCACATGCCAGGACTGGGTTTTGTTTGTAACAGCCAGGAAGTACTTTGTGGCCTCTCTGTGTGGACTAGACGCTGACACATCTGGCACCCAGGCACCAGAGGATGGAGGGATCTGGGCATTTGTTTCCCTGGTTAGATCTGGGTGTCAAGTCTATTTCAGTCAGTGAGTCTTTGGGCTGGGTTCCAGAGTTTTTCCTAACTACCAACATCTGTCAGATGTCAACTCCCTGAATCCACCCTTCCTGGTCATGCTATTTAAGGCACTTGTATTTTGAATACTATTACTAATACTACTACTGCTACTACTAAAACCCTTATAGATCTTTCTCTGAGTAATTTGTCCTCAAGGGACTTGAAAGTCCTCAGGTTTCCTCCTGACCAGTGACAGGATGTGGTTTATCCACCAGGAGTCATCCAACCTTTAGCCATGCAGGCAGTCTAGCCAAAAGCCTTTGGGATTGCTTGTGGTGCAGCTGGAGCTGTGAAGCCCATGCATGTAGTGAGTGGTACCTCTGCTTCCATTGATTATTGGTGCAGCTCTTGCCCTAAAGTGGGATATTTCTGTTCTAAACCAGCACTTGTTATTGTTTTGGTCTCCTGGAGCCTTAGCTAGAGCAGGAATCATCTTGCATGCTCTTCATGTCTACAGACATTTGAAGAAGGTATCTTTATCAGACCTGATCTCTCTTGGGCTCCAGTTAGAGTCAGTGGAGGGAGCAGGCATTGCTGGGTGTGATTTACATGTAAATCACATGTGACGTGCTTTATCTTTCCTCCTCAGGACGAAGAAGTTGTGTCCTGGAGGTACCTGTTTCAGTAATTTGTAAAATAGCTCATGAGGAGTCTGTACTGAGTCAGGTGACCAACACCCACATTCATTTAAATACACTCTCAAGATGAAATTTATCCATGGAAATGCCAGTTAACTCAGTTACCACAACTCTCTCCCAGGGCTTGGCCTTTGCATTTTTTTTAATTAGTTAGGGATATGGTAATTCTCTTTTTTTAACCAGCAGAGTAACATATGCATGGTTTCTTCTTCCTTAAGGGAGGGAGGCACATTTGTACCACTGTCCAGCACTGGTGTGGCTGCACTGATTCACTCAACTGTGCCAGTGTTTCTAATTATAGCTATTAAAAAATCACAGAAGTTTTTCAAACAACTCATCTGTGCAAGTACCTACACACCCTAATCAACCTTAGCTGGAGGAATGACCTCTGCCTTAAGCCTCATTAGGGCACCAGAATGTGCAAGTTTCAACAATTTCTATTCCTAAAATATGAAGGGATGTGGGGCAGGATCCTTTCTAACAAGGAGAATGGGTTTGTAATGTTTGTTTTTTGTATTAAAAAGTTTAGGAGTCTTGGAAGAAAAATTGTTGCAAATCAAATACCAATTTTTCAGGGTGGGAGGGGTCTTCAGTTTCTACTTGTTGTTGAAGTTTTTGAGTATTGTTTTCAGGGTGAACACTGATAAAATTAAAACCAGCCTAATTTTTTCTTAAGAAGTGTCTTTTATGTAGCAGAATGGTGATAAAGCAAGCGGTGGTAAGGCAAAACCAGTCTCTGCAACAGTCTCATTTTTGAAGCTTGCTAGTGTTACAGGAAAAAGTGTAAAATAGAAATCAATATTAATTTAAAAAATATTATCTCCCTAAAATATTAAATAATGATGTAGTTTAAAAGCAGAAAAAGTATAAGGTTGGTATTTTACTGAAGTGCTATGCAGCCCTGCTTCATGTGACAGGTGAAATTGGAGGCTGGGCATGTGCCAGGCAAGGATGGTCAGGGCATTCTGTGAGCCTGAAGAGAGCTCACGAGGCCCTGCTTCCTACCAGCATTTCATATGGATTTTGTTTTCACATGAAACCATGTAAAGGTGGTGTAGCAGATGTTGGACTTCCAGCCATTAACAATTTTCACCTTTGATAGCACAAGGCTGTTCCATCCCACAGAAACACGAGTTCGCTTGAATTCCCACGCTGCCCATATGCCTGCATTTCAAAGTTTGCTACCTTATTAACTGGTGAAATATGTTCATTATAATAGTAGCAGTGAGAAGTATTTAAGTGCACCTCAAGCAGTCAAACCCCAAAGATTTAAATCTGCAAAACCCATCTGCTCCACACTCAGGAACATAAAATATGAAGGTGCAAAGGATTCCTATGTTCAGTTTTGCAAGCACTCACTTTCAGCATTGGGGACATTGGAATTTCACTTGAAAGTGCAAGACAAGCCTATTTTTTTTCATTTTGGTCTTCAGTTTGACTGGGCTTTATGAGTGCATGGGTCCTGACTGCTTCTGTTTGAGCTGATCATTCAATTCTGAAAACACTCTAAGAGGTCTCTAAGTTTTAGAAATTTTAGGTTCAGTTCCTTTCTCTAACTGAGAATTATCAGTAGTGCCTATCTAATCTGCAAGTCCATTTTGTGAGAAAGGTGGCTATATCAGGTATTAACTTTAAAAATAAGGATTTGGATCTGTGACTCCCAAAGTTTGGAGATGTTTTCTCACAGATGAAAATAATGCATCATTCAAAACACAGGTCTTTATAAACTGAGTATATTTGCTCTGCCTCAAATATGTGTAGCACTACCAACTTAAAAAGTAAGATTTTTTTTTTAAGACTATGGGGAAACTCCTCCTTCCCGTTAAGAGGCATCATGTCCTCTACTGGAAGATATTTTCCTTTTAAAACAGCAAATAACATTTATAATAGATATCTAGATTTGGAGAATGCCTTAGTTGCTGGAGCTGCCAGTTTTCTGAGCAGTGTGAACTCTGAGCTTTTAAATAAACTGAGAATTATTTAAAAAAAAAGAGAATGCTTTCATTGTAATCAGCTAAATTTTCCTCCCTTCAAAAATCTGTTACTAACAAATAAAAAAATTCTATCAAAAGAAGTAATAAATGTTAAGTTTCTTCTCTGATTTTTTAAAAATATGGGATATTTCTGGTGCCTGTAACTGCCCTTTATGTGCAGAAAGATGCTATGATCTGATGGCTTGGATGCTGACTTGGTTCCAAGATAACCTGGGTTCTCCTCCCACAGGTTTCCCAGCTATTGCATCAAAGAAATGGAAGCAAAACCACCAAAAAGTGATGCCTCAAAATGCAGAAAAAAATCAGGATAGAAATTAATTTGCTCGTCTTTGATACCAAGTTTTTCTTGAACACCTACCCCAATGCCTTTGCTGCAAGGAGGGGTGGATGTGTCATATTTGTAGCAAGGCTGTGTCAAGGCAGAGCTTTGTGGTTTTTTAAGAGCTGTTTTAATCTGTTCTGGAAGTCTGTTTTCTGCCACAGAAAATCTAATCACACTGTTCTTTGCACGAGTGGTTTAGAGAATCCCTCTGTATCTTTCAACATGGAAATGCTCCTTGCACTTACACTGCCTAGCAGTGGTGTAGTGCGTGGAGGAAAATGCAGCAAGAGGAGCAGCCTCCTCTTACCTGCCATCCTGGTCAGCCAAACTACAATTTTTTCCCCTTTTCTAAGTCTAAATCTTGTTTCTTGGTGGTTTGCAGATACTTCTCTTTCTTCCCACATAAATTCCAACAGTATGACCAGATGTCTACTTCATTTCTCTCAACACCCTTTACAGCCCTAATCTGAAATGTTAACACCAGCCACAAAAGGATCATATGCTTAGTGCAAATTACCTCAAGCAGATAGCCAAAACATTATCTCATGCTGGCCTAGATGTTACAATGCTTGCAGCTAAAATGCTCCCTCAGGATCCTGGGCAGATGTCTCTGGGCTTTTTGACTGTTCTCTGGGATGGGCAAAGACAAGGCTCTGTCATTTCCTCATGGAGGAAATGTGTTGTTGGAACACAGGCTACCATAAGATCAAAAATATATTTCTTGGTTGCACCCTCACCCAGAGGGATGCAAATACCAGCCACAGAGGATGTCCCTAAAGAGGAAGACTTCATGTAAGTGGATTTTAGGAGGGAGAAGATGATCATGTTGGTATCAGCCCAGCTGAAAAACTTGCTGTTTGGAAATCCTGCCACCTTCACCTGTTGGCAGCGGGAGCAGAGCAGTCCAGGGCTCACTGGCAGCAATTTTGAAGACCACACGGTTTATGCACTGAGAAACTGAGTCTTTAACTCACCTTGATAAATTCTTGAAGGTTGGGTGCTGGGCTGTGGCTGTGAAACATGCTCTGCTCACCTAACACTGGCCTGCTCATCTTCCTTATTTTTTACTTTTTATGTGTGTTTCTCTATTTGTAAAACTTTTAACTACATTAAACTTTCTGAGATTCACGGTCAGAAAGTGCTGCTTTAAAATTGAGTAGTTCTTTCTGCTACTTGATTATTTTTTTTCCCAAGGCCTGGGTGAGATTAGAAGTTTGAGTTTGCGTGCCAAAGTTGTATTATTGTTTTGGTTTTTTTTTCCTAACCACTTCCACATGCAATCAGGTTTTATTGCCAGCTGCTCGCCATGGTCGGGCTCTGGGGAGCGTAGGCTCCTGTTGTTAAACTCATAGCAGTTGGTTAGTTTAATTTTTTTTCAAATCTTAATTTGTCAGGTTTGGATTTCCACCAGTTGTCTTTACCCAGACAGAGGTGGGCAATGGAATAAGCAATGATGTGTAAGAAGGGCTCATCAGAACCTCAAATTCCTGTAGAGGGAGAAATGGGCAAGTTTATCACCACCCTCACATCCTTTCTGTATTAAAATTATGTGTCTTGGAATTTTTCACTTCCCACAGAACAGGAATATGAAATTTCATTTAATTAATAAAAAAAAGATTTTTATTTTTAAACAGAAAAGGACAGAGGTCCCCATGATGATTGCAGCAGGGAGCCTGTGAGCCCAGACATGCTGCTCACCAGGGAGGCTCCCAGGGAGTCCAGGAGCTAGCAGGAAACCAGCCAGGTTTCCCTAGGAAGTGTGTTTGCTCACTGTTAGGAGATTTGATTCAATCAATCTGTTCCTGCAGAATATATATGCATATTTTCGGGAACTGGCATTTTCCTATGGAAAAAAAGAAAAGGTTTTGCTGAGTTAAAATTGGAGATTAGTGAGCATGCTTTTCTAGCTGCATTGGTGAGAAAGCCACATGTACTTTGTAAATGTATGTAAATGTATGACAATCTAACACACAGTTAGGCAGCTGTACCAGACCTCTAAAATGGGGCCTATGGATGACCTAAAATTCTCCTTAAGGATTTTTGTATTGTTATCTGTCCACCTAACGCCAGCACTGGAATGAGCAGACTATTGGGATAATTTTCTACCTTGCAGGGAAAGGCTTGTGGAAATGAGACACCAGAGAAAGCAAAAGAAGCCAAAGCCAGATATGGTGAGAACATGTGTACTCTCTTCAACTCTGCATATTCAATGGGATAGCTGTGGGTCCTGTGCATTTCCCTGGGGAGTTTATTCTTTTATAACAACGTTCTGATTGTGGGCTTGATCCCATGGTGCCAATAGCTGGAAGACTTAAGGAATTGGGTGTCTGCTCTGGATTTAACATGAGTTTTTGGTACCAGGTGACAGAGCCCTGACCACTGGCTGCACGGCTTTCCCCAGAGAGCTGACAGTGTTTTGAAGGCCAGTGGCCAAGCTGCTGTGGTGCCAGCATGGGTACCACAGGAGGGACAGAGTGGTGGTGAAAAGAAGGGTTTGGGGCTGAGGGGGTAGTGTGGCCAAGGTTCAGCCCCTCAGGAACTCCCAATGGATATTCCAGAGGATGGCACATGGAAGGGCTTAAGTGAAATAAGGGCAGAAGCAGAGTGTCTGGCCCCAGGCACCAGAGAAGAGCTGAGGCAATTTCTCCTGTCCTGGTAGGTATTATGGACAAAGGCCTGTGGGTCCCATGTACTATCCAGTGTCTGGGAATCTAAACACCAACGAAAAAAAATATTTTTTTCACATGGGCTGTGGGCTGTTGAACAAACTCTTGCAAGAGTTTGCAAATGGACACTTTTCTGCCCTGTGCTTGCTCAGAAGACTCTTTGTAGGAACAAAAACCTGTGGTAAGGAAGGAAAGGATTTAACTCCTGAGTGAGCTCTGGAGATCCTGCAGCATTTCCTACCCTTGCCCTCATCTTGCCCTGTTACTGTGGCTGTAGGCTTTTCTAGAGGAAAACTGGGTTTACATGGGGCTGCATATCCAGTGCTCCCAGCTCCATTTTGCAGGGAGCGAAGAGGAGCTGTGGTTGTGGAATATAAAGCCTGTATATGGCTCTGTTTGGTAAGGCAAATGTGGGTGGGAGGAGTAAGACTAGAACTCTAATTCTCTGTGTGTGGAAGAGACAAGGAGACTGAGTCCCTGGGAAGACAGAGCAGTGTCACTGCCTGATGTGAAGGTTTTACTGTTTCGTAATTAGATGAAGTCATCTAGTTTCTAGATGCAGGAATTAAAAGACTCTTTGACTTCATTAATTTTTACACACATAAAGCTGTTGCATTCATTGTCCTGGCTGAAGAGAGCTGTGTTTAGTGCTCAGCTGGAACTTGGTTTGTATTTCAGTGGAAATCCCTTGTCCCATGGCACTGAGCCCCACCAGTGACTCAGTGCTGACTCAGAAGAGAAAGTTCCATTCGCTGAATCAGCCCCAGAGCTGTGGGACAAGGCGAGGTTTTCCTTGGCTCTCTCCATCCAAACTGTGATCAGACCTGTCGATCTACTCCGCTTGCTAGGTGGGATGAGGCCACAGCTCAAGAGGCTGAAGTCACACATCAGGACATATTTGTAATGAGAAAAAAAAAGACATTTTCATGGACTTGCTTGTTTGTCCAGGATGTAGCAGGAGGTTTGATGCAGGGCACCCAGATTTGGAGCTCTCTGGATACTTATTTTAGAATTTTCTAAAGGGAAATTGTCATTCACGCTTCAGAAATGAGAAGACACAGGTACACTTTGGGGTCTTTTAATTGAACTATTATTCTAATACTCTGTCTGACTCATATTCTGTTTTCCCTGCATGAGTCTCCTTCACAATGGTGGGTTTTGAGTTTTGTGGACTTGTATATTTTTTTAACTCACCATTATATCAGCTGCAGTGCTTCTCATAGGGAGTAGTGGAAGATGCTAAAAGTTATTTTATGACTATGTAAGAGCTGGTATATTACTCACCTTTCTGAAATAAAAGTCATATAATGAATTATGTGGAATGATGCTGAAAAAGGTAATTTTAAGTTGAAACTTCACAAAGAAATTTTGTTAGATCTGTTATTCTGCAAAGCATTTCCCTGCAAAGGTGACTGAGAGAAGATCCTTAACACAGTATTTGACTACATCTGCATGGAGTATGCTCCTTCAGCAATAGACCAAGGAATCCAGTCCCTTTCACTCTTGCCATCTGTGACTGCAGCAAAAAGAGTTGAATATTTGCTCCCTATGTATTTAATGCCTCGATAAATTTTCACTGGGCACTGCTGACCCTGTCAGCCATCTGTTTTTGGTACTGGGCTGCCACACAGTGGCCTCCTTCAGAAACCTGGAGAATGGGAGGAGGTAGGGGGAATATCAAGTTGATAACGAGAATGAGCTAATACAAACGTCATGATTCAGTTTACAGTGGCTGTTAATTCCTTACTGGCTGGGGGAGCAGAGTTTTATTTTGTACAGTCCAAACCACAAGAAACAAACATGAAAACACCAAAAAAAAAGAGGTAGGAAGCTCCTCAGTTAACTAACAAAAAGTTCTGTCAAGAAATTTACAAAGGAGTTTGTATGAAAGTAGAGGAGTTTTCTCTGGTTTACTAATAATTGCTTTATTTTATTTGCTACTTCTTCTTTTCTCCCTAGATACAGACTACTAAGATTTGAAGCGTTTTCAGATGAGCTCACATTGGGAGGATGTTCAGGGGGAGGTTTGGTTTTGTACTGCTGGTTAATGGAAGCACAGCCACTCCTCAGGCAGTGGAGAAATCCTGTTTTGATCCAGACCTAGAATCTGTGTGATTTTAAATTTCAACTAAAGTGTTCCTTCACACAGGTTCTGCCTTTGTAAAGTGTCATGGAATGGTTTGTGGTGGAAGGGACATTAAAAACCATCTTGTTCCAAACTGCCTGTTAGCAGCAGGGGTGCCACCCACTATCCCAGGTAGCTCAGAGCCCCCCTCAGACCCAGCCTGGCCCTGAACACTTCCAGGGATGGGGCATCCAGAGCTTCTCTGGGCAACCTGTTCCACCAGGAGGGAGGTGGGATGGGCTCGACTTCATCCATTAGGATCCTTTTTTGGATTATTACTTTGTAACCCCGATAAAATGCACGGGGTTTTGCTGCCCTATAGGTTGAGATTTTACACTCTTCACTCCCCTATGACTTCCTCATTCCTGGAAGCAGGTAATCCACGCCAGGTGGTCAGTCCTGGAGACTTCTAATGCACCTGACCCTGAGAGCCTTCTGTGGCAAATAATCTGAGACAAAAGAAAATCTGACAGTGTCAGACAGTCTGATTTTCTGACATTCCAAATATGCACTTCAGACCATCGGGAACCCTTAAACGACAGAGAGGATTTAGGAAGTTTGGACTTTAGTGGTGTTATGTGCCTCCAGTCAGACAAGGTGTGTTGGTTCAATAATATGAATTAATGCCAAGTAAGGAAGCAGAAAAGTAGGAAAATGAACTCTGTCTGCAAGAAAATACTTTTAAATCTTAAAAATAATTTCATGTGATTATATGTCAGGTTTAGGTCTATTATTTTATGTAATCGTCTGTGATAGGAATGTTCTGTACCTGCTTGTTCTAAGAATAACCATCCTGTGCACTTTGATTTGTCATAGTGTAAAGAGTCTGATGTTGTTTACAGGAGATGGATGTGAAATATATTTCTGTGAAAGCTCTGGGATCTTCCTTTTAACACTTGTACATTAGTGCTATTGGAGTGGTGAGTCTTTCCTTGGTGAAATTATTGCTTGCTTTGTCATTGTGCTTATAAGGCTGATTTTATTTTGTCATAAATTCCAGTGCAGGCAGAGAAGCACAAGTGACTGAGGCAGTTATTGCAGGCAAAACTGTCCCTACTTGGGGAAATTTTTATTTAATCTAATTTATTGAGAATTAACACAAACTTCTGTTCACCTTGGTTCTGATGTTGAAAAAAGGGAGAAAACTAATCAAATAAACACTTCAGTAGAAAACCTTCCTGCCCCTTCCCCAGGCTCAGCAGAAGCTTGATCAGCATTCAGAGGAGCAAAAGCCTGGATGTAACAAATGAGAGCCAGAATTGAAACTGTCGTAAAGGGACGTGGTGGGGCACCAACTTTCCTGCATGTGTATTTTCAACAACAGCAACCACTTGCTGCAATCTAATAGACATCTCTTAATGGTCTGTTTATCTGAGAAATGGAGAACAGGTTAATTTTGAAAGGAAAAGTCCATACTGGGCAAGTATGTGCACTCAAGATCCCAAAAGGAAGTGTACAGAGGAAACCAGATTCTGTATTCTATTCAGTGAGGTTTTTAGGGGCCCTCCTCATGAAAATCCCAGTGCAATTAGCCAGAAAAAAGTTTGTCAGAAAAATCTGATGAATTTTTTATGTGGAAATATGCCCATGTGGTATCTTTTTCAAGCAATTTCACAAATAATTAAAAAAAAAAAAAATCAATTTTGGAAAATGTTTCAGAAGAATAAGATAGTGCAAAAAGAAACTGCATATTTTTCTTGAAATTTGATTTCATTTTTTTATATGTGTTCTGTTAGTAAAAATGTGATGAAACTTTCAGCACAGAGAAAGAAACTTTAAGCAGAAAGAAGAGCAAAGCCTTCAGTGTGTATTGAATTGCTACTGTCATTAATGATTTTCAAAACTGAATAAAACTTAGATGTTTTATGAATTAATGGGAGTAGTTATATTTAATTCCTGAATAACCGATTTCCTATATTTCCATTTGTTAAATATTATAAGAACAGTATATATGAACTAAAGTTAAGAATTTATAAAAAATAGTTGAAAATTCCTAGCTACTCTCTTTCAAAGAAACAAATTTCAGTGGTTTTATTCCATGGGAAAGTTCCTTTTAGAGTAAAACCTCGTTGAAAAATACGGAATTTCCCATGAAATAAATGCTAGATTTTGAGAAACTTCACAAAAAAGCCATGAAAAAGTTCAGTTGCCTGCTGGAGAATGGGAGTTGAGTCCTGAAATCTCTGGGCACTAATGAGAGACTTCTTGTCTGGATGAGAAAGAAAAGAGAAATCCCATCATTGGGAACTGGAATGTCCCTGGAGGTATCACAATGTGCTCTTTGAAATGCTCATCCCATTGGTCATGTTTGGAGCCCAGAATTTTTGGTGGGATGTTTGGGGCAAATGGAGGTTATGACACCCATGTCAAAATCCTACTGGCTTGAGAGAGAGGGTGCTTGTGTGGGAATGCTGCTATCCCAGCTGATTTAGGGCCCTCTCATCTTCTCCTGCCATGGGAGTCTTAAAAGGTTTGGGAAACATCTGCCAGATGTGTTCTGAGTGTGGGGGATCCCTCCTCAGTGCAGGGAGAGGTTCCTAAATGGATTGTGAATTTTCTCCCTTTATTTCCCATCCGAGGTGTCGCAGCAAGCGGGGGATGTGGGGCTGCTCATCGGTGTGTTGTTCTGTGGTGCCTGCAGCTGAGTTTGACTGGATGTGGGTTCTTTCCAGTCCTGTATTGCCATGTTTTTGTTGGAAACCTGTTCCTTCAAACCATATCTTCATCAGTATTCCAGGGCATTGCTCCAGTCCTGCTCCTGCCTTCTCCCCCAGGAGTTTTCCCCCGAAATGCAGAGGTTTCTCCTGGATACCTGGTCTCTGGCAGGATCTGCTGTCAGTGGTTTCTGTTCTTCCAGAAAATTTTCTCCTGGAGCTGGGGTAGGAGACTGAGTAGAACACAAACCACAGAGAAATAACCTGTGGGTTAATCCAAACACAGAGCTGAAGTGGTGGTGGCTGTAAAATCCATACGGCAGGTTAGAAAAACAGTGAGAGCAATGCCATTTAAAACAGTGTCAGCATGCCTGGGGTGGTGGAAGGAAGGTTGCTACTTACAAGCTCCTGGAGAGAGAATAGAGTTACACAGGATTTTGGATGGTTTTCCCTGTATCTCCTGCAGTTTAGGTAAATGCTGACTAGAACTGGAGGATGAACACTTGTATTCCTGGCTGAAAAGACTGGGAAACAGAGGCTCCCAGCTCCACTGGGATGTGCTGGTTGCAGTGTGGGTACCGTCCTGATCTTCAGTAGATTGAGAAAACCCATGTTTGCAGCATAGTAAAGCAGGGACTGCCATGGAATCAATTGCAGTAAAGGAATGCTACAAATTCTGGCCCTGCAGTGCTGTCCTTCCTCACAATCTGCCCTTCCAGTGCTTCTATTCAGTAAGTTCAGGTCTGAGGAGGTGCCTTGCTTTTCTAAGCAATAAATTTTTCTTGCACTTCTTATCATTCTTATAATGGCTTTTTGTAGCACCCAGCTTCTTTCTTCAGCTGGAAATAGGGCTATTCTAAGTGTAATTTTGAGAAGTACAACTTAAGAAATTTTAACTGACACCACAATGCAGTATGTGTTCAGTGTCAGCAGTATTTGGTGTGTCACAAAATATTCCTTTGGTGGATTTTTTTCTGTCTGTCTAATGTCTGTGTTGCTGTCCCGACCCTTTTGCCATCAGTCAGGCTGATTTAATCAATTTAGAAAACAGGGGAGCACTGGAGGAGTAGTGTGTCAAACCAAGCAAAAGCAGAAGTGGATCTCAAAACTCCATACATCATCTCTAGAGATCTCCTACATCATAGATAATGGCTCTTCATGATCCTTGTGAATTCAAAGGTGTTGGCAGGTGAGTTTTAGCTTGCTCAAATTTAAGAAACAATGTTATGCAATATATAGAGCTTGAGAGATTTCTGAAGGAAGGAATGTGTTAGTAATGACCTTGGGTTATTTCATTTATATGAGGAGCATCCTGCTGCGAAGGTGCTATCCTTTGTAGTACTACCTTTTTAAATAACACCAGTATTTTTTACAGTATGATACTCCCATGTTCTTCTTTTTCAGCAAGAAGCCTGTGCCTGATTTAATGTAGAGGATAGCTCAGAGAAATGCATTTCAGGGTTTCTTAGCAGTGGGCTTTTTGCAGTGGAGCAAAACGGAGCTAACAACGTTTTATCTAGAGATAAATGTATGACACCCATTTTAATTGGCTGAGTGTCGTTATGGGTGCAAAAATCCAAAGAGTCACAACTGAATTAAGTAAATCACCTCACCACATCTTTTGATTTTAAGCCTTAATGCTTATCACTTCTAGATTGGTCCCCATCCACCATGTCCTTTAAGGACTGCAGAGCAAAGACGACCCAGCCAGCAGTGATGGCAATCCATGGCTTTTGCTTGGACAGGTCTTCCAACCCTAAGGAATTACAGGCAATTGGGGAAAAGTATTACTAAGAAGAAAGTTGTTGGGTTTTTGCTAGAGGATGTATTTGTTTGAATTGACTCAAATTTCTTCTTTCTTCTATTTTGCTGCAAAATATTACTGCCACATGTTATGTCCTTTGGAGTGTGATCCAACAATCAGAGTAGGAAATAGAAGGGTGATTTAAATGCCATAATGAAAACAAAACTCTCTTTAAATGCCAGTATAGGGAATCTTCCAGTGGAACTTCTGCTGGACTCCCTGCAAAAATGGTCCAGCCCCATGGAAAAAATGTAGCTGAATATGATTATGCAAAAGAGTAAGGGATTTCCACCTTTGATCACTGGCTGATCATAAAATACTGAATAAAATATTAAAAAGAGTGGTAACAGTGGATTTAGGACTGCAGTGTTATAATCAGTGAGAAGCACAGTACTTTGCCATCCTGGCAAAACGCAATGCATCTTTATTTTTTTCCTTTCTTAACCAAGGAACGCAGTGTGTTTGACAGCTCACAGTCTGAATGGGTTTGCCTTACATGAGGAAAAAATAAACATATGTGGGGTGTGGAGGTGGTGTTGTTTCCGTTTAATTTGTGGTGGGGTGGTGTTGTTTCTGCTTAATTTGTGTAAGGTTAAAAGCAGGTATTTGGGAAGTTATTTGCTGTCATTTAGAAGGTGTTACAGGGAGGTCTTGAACAGGAAATTGTGAAAAAAAGTTTGTATGCCTTTGAATTAATCCTTTATAAATAGGTGCAACCAGAGGGGTTGAATAAAGGCTGGGATTTATTTGCACAGGAAAGTAAATTATGCATGTTATATGTATAAAAGAAAAGGAGAAGAGCCATGTGGCAGGGAAAATGTGAGATGTTTCTGTAAAAGGCTGTTTTTTACTTTTGCACAAATGTGGCACCGTGTTGACAGCGTGCGTGACATCATGTGATGTGTGTGATGTCAGCAACTTGGTGTCATGCAATTGTGTATTTTAACTTGCATTTCAACAAGAAAAAGACAAACTCTTGGGTTTTCTTTAAAATGTGAAACATAACGACTCCAAATTAAAAGGCAAATAAAAATAGCCCACAGTCCCCACCAAAATGTCTTGCTCCAGTTTGGGGGAAGCTGGTCTCCATCACCCAGCACAGGGAGGCAGATGTAGGTGCCAAGGAAGGGATGGTCTTCTCTCTGCTTTGTGCTGAGACAATTTCTCTGGTTTTAATGACATTTCTCCTTCTCCTGCCCAGTGAAATCAGAACCAGTATCCAGCTTAGAATGGCAATATGTCGAGGAAGTTGCTTGTAGTTAATCCATAAAGTAATTCTCTTTCTTAGACATTTATCTCTTCTGCAGTACTGACTTGGGTGATAATGAGAGGGAAAAAAAGCACCCCTCGGGTAAGAAAGTGAATTTTTTCATTTCACACTACTTCTGAAGAGCTTCCTGGTGCTCTGCTGGCAACAGAATGATAATTTTCCACTCTGCTACTTCTCAATGTAAGACTGAAAATTCTGTTAATGGTGAGCTGTTATGTTAATTAGTTAATCATTTAATTGTTTCTCAAAGCTGTTTCTACTAGTGCAAGGTAAAGAGATATAAATCTAGCTATGCATATTTATTTATAAATCTGGAAGAGAGGAGGGTTTATACCTGGATGTATGTTTCTAATTGGAGGGATTTTCTAAGAACCTGATTTACAGAGAAAAGATATTGACAACAGACTTTAAGCTTTTTCCTTTTGGGAACTCAAAATCACTAATTACTCTTCAGTCCTGCCTCTTCATTTCTTTATTTTTATTGGCCTTTTTGGGGAAGAGAACATAAAATAACTCAAGTATGCTGTGCTTTAGTGGTTCTAACTGATTATAGTTCTGCACTTAATTAATGAGAAATTATGGTAAATAACTCCTACTGTTCGGCATTCATTGAAAAAAATTCCTGGAAATAATGGAGACCAGATGAGAGAGAGAGAGAGAATTGAAACTCAAAAGTGGGCTGGTGGGGCAACTGCTTTCCCAGAAGCCATGTTCTATAACCCCATATATGCTTCTTACAGGTTATTTATTTAGGAAGTAGAAACTTTTGAAAGGAAAAATCTGTACTGAAGAGGTTAAAGTCTGATCTTACATCCCTATGGTGTATGACAGCCTCACCTTTTAGTCTCCAAAGTGTGGCTGATCTTTCGAGGTGCTCTGCAAATGGGTAGCTTGAATTTGTGGTGGCAGGGGAATTCCTTTGGAATCCAGGTGATCCCCATGGGTTGTGTGATTCCTGATGAGGGGGTACAGGGTAGCTGTGTGCTAAAGGAGCACAAAAATGTAGGTATGAGCTAAGAGTTTTTATAGATTGTAGGCAGAGGAGTAATGTTAGGTTTTTAAAAACACTGAGTGTATCCCAACTACCTCAGTCATAACCTGGTGCTGAATGTTCTATAGCATCACAGCACATGATGCTCTTTGGGTGTTACAAGAAAAAAATACCATCACCAGAGCACACTCCATCTTCCTTTAGTATTTTAAATTTCACCACTGGGTTTTTTTCATGAGGTTCTATTGAACTGAGCTGTGCCTGTGAACAGCACGGGTAATTAAGCTATATCTGAAGTGTATTCAGGCTCCAGAGATATGCTACATTCAATAAGTTCACAGTGCATTCTTGAAGTAAATGAAGCAAGATTTCTGCAGTCTACTTGCTGAAAAAATGCATTATGCATTGCCAGCTAGCTCTACCAGCCAGGTTTAAGCTGTTCATACACTGCTTTGTTTGTCTTACTTGTGACTTTATCACTTTACAGAGTAAATTACAGATGTCTGAAAATGAAAAACCTCCCAAATGCCTGTTGAGAAAATTTAGGATAGAAACCAACATGAGTGGGCAGTTTAGGAGTTCTCTCCTGTTATATCATTGAATAAAATCGGTTTGATGTCTTTAATGAAATGAGACAGTCTGAAGGCAGAGAATAGCTCATGTTTACACTGTGGGAGCATTGGAGAAACCGTCTGTTCCCAAATTCAGGGTACAAATTGTTTTGCAGCTCAGGGTCAAGAAGAAAATACCCTCTTTTTCCCCTCTCCATATCCTGCAGGATGCTATGGAACAATTAAGTTCATTGGGGGTGGGGGGGCAGGATTAATCCTCTTGCGGAAACATCTGGAATTGGTAAATAACTGAGGTAGGAGACCCTCTTAGAACAGAATATGAAGGATTTCCACAGTGGAACAAACCAGCTTTTATTCTTTCCTTTTCTCCTGTTCTCAGCTCTTTGTTAAGTGACAGATTTTAAGACCTGAAACATAGAAAAAGCGTGTCTGTGCTTAAGGGGGAGATAGGAAGGAAGAACTTCAGCCAAAATGAACATTATAGACCAGACAGAGGATATGCTTATTCAGGATGGGATGAAAGAAGAAAATACCTCTCATGGCATGAGACCATTTGAACTTTCAGATACCTGGAAATAACACTGGTAATGACAAAAGACAGTGGAAGTTTCTTCTAGAAAGTAGAAAAGCAGGGGGTGGATGGAAGGGCTGGTTTGTCTCAGAAGGACATTTCCCCAAACACAAGTTAAAAATCATGAGTAAATGGGAGATACTTGCTGCTGACTCGGAACCAACACCTCTTTTTGTCTTTGTTCCTCTGTCATGGTTTTCAAAATGTGTGTAACAGACATATATTCAAAAGTGCTATTTTTTATAGACCCTTATATATCCTGCCTGAGAAGTTACTTCAGAGCAGAAAACCTGAAACTTCCTGAGCCTCAGGCAAAGTGGAGCCATATATGAAAAACTCCTCTGCAACTGTAATTTTACATGGCTTATTTGGCTCGTGCTTATTATGATTTCTGCCTGGTTTTCTGATGAGTCCAAACAGAAGAGGCTGATTCTGTGGTAATGTTCTCTTCCAGCAGAGTGTAATAGATACACCAATACAATAATTCTTCTAAAAGAAAATTATTTGTCTTGATGTTTTTGCATCAAGGCTGAGAGGAAGCAAACCGACTGTCTCTCAGCTGATGTTTTGAACTGACTGAGACCTGCCTGCCAGACTTAGGAAATTTAATAAATGGGACTTGTGTGGTAGATATTATACTATTAAGCTTCCCGCCTATCTCCTGCCAAAAGCAATTTCAATTAGAGTGCTTTATTTCCAGGACTTCCCCCACCCCAACCTTCTCCTCAATGTATCTGTATTCGACAGTGGTGTTATTTTGTAAATATATGCACGAGTTTAGCACAAACTAAACCAGAACTGGCTGTGCTGGAGAAGTGAGAGTTCCCTTCAGGCATCTACTAAAATCCCGTTTTTCCCCAAGAAATTATGATTTTTTTTTTCTGCTGAAAACTCACAGTATGTGGCATCAGTGATAAATTGACTTGATTTACTCTAGATTTGTTAAATAACATTTTATTTCTATTGAAATCGTAATGTTGGATGCAACCTGATTCTTTCTAAATTACTCTGTTCTCAAACTTCTATCAGCATGTTTAATATAAATTGCTATTATCAAATTAAGATGTTACAATTTAAGAGTGTCTAAAACGTTTTGGGGTTTTTTTTTCTGTCATATGTAAAGTAAATATTGTGACAGCTGTCTTACTGCAGATGTCTTCATAATCCTCCTGGTAGGATTTCATATTAATGAGACTTTTTCTGCCTGTAGGTTTGATTTCATGGATGTAGGGCTGCTGCTGGGTCCCTGCACTTGCCACTATTTGCTTGAATACAACACCAGCCTATAAATGTGCTCCTCTGCCTGGGAGCTGACTCAGGCCAGGACTAGAAAATTGTTGTGTGTCTTCAAAAGACTGTGAGGACATAAACACAGTCTCCTCACGAGTATCTGAATCATTAGAGCATCTAATGCATAAGGCACAAAACACAGCCCCAGCTGGCCCCTTGCACTGGCCCAGTGATTTCTATTTGATTATTGACGTGGCTTTTGTGAGCCACTTCAGCCAAATTTCCAGCTCAGATGTTTGGGTGAGATGTGGATGTGAGACTCGAAAGCCACCTAAGACTACGGTCTGTCTCCTTCTCCCAGAAGCTTTGCTTGAAGCATTCCAGGAAAGAAAAATAATTCTCCAAAGGGTTTTCTGATCCTCCAGAGACTGATTGGTGTGACATCGAGAAAGAGCAGTTAGCTGTAGTTACTCCTTATAAATTCAGGAGAGGGTGAAGTCAGTTCTCTGTTTAACAGTAATTTTATTTAATATTGCAGTAAAGAGCGCTCTTTTTTGTGATGCCTGTAAAAAGTGCTATAGAAATGGAAGAGTATTTTATATTCTCAGAGATACAGCAAAATGCATAGAAACAATTTCTCTTTTTCCAGGTTTCACATCCCATTAGATGTGAGGGAGACTTAAGTAACCTCTTTTAAGAAAACTGGGCATTTCAAAACCACTCAAGAACCAGGAAAGGACTTCAGAATAGAGCAAACAAAAATGAAAGAATATAGCAGCTATTTCAAAAGTGCAGCCAAAAATAAATTCCTGTCAGGAGTATCCAACCTACTCAGCCTCAATCTGTGGGGCAAGGAAGGATGCTGACAACTAAAACTTACAGCAGCTGAAAACCAGAAGTAGCTAATAAAGCAAAGTTATTAGCTGTGGTTTGCTACGATGCTTTAACCCCCCCAAAAAAGGCTGACCCAACAAACTAAAATTCCTTGTCGCCATCTACAATCTTTTTACATTACCACTAACACTTTAGCTAATAATTAGGAATTCCTCTGGTTTTCACTGTCACTGTATGAATCATTTGGTTTAAATGTGGGTACCTTAAGTGAGTCTGAATGACTCTGCTGGAATCAGCAAATTAAGTAGACCATTTAATCTTCTCAGCAGCATTTACCTGGCTAGAGGAAACCTGGCACAGACATTTTGAATGTTAATGGGAGACTTGTAAAAATGAAGGTTCTTCTCACTTTTGTAAAGGTCAGCAGAATGAATGGCACAATTCACATCACCTGAAAAAATGAAAACATCTTGCAAAGTGTCAGAAGTGCAAAAAAATTAGTGTTGGAATGAATAAACATGTGAAGGAATTAAGTGAAATGGGCACAGAATTTGCTTTGGGTCTAGGGATGAGCAAGCAGTGGGATCTGTATAAGGAAATCAGTTGAAAATGTGGAGATAAACCTAGATTGGGAAAGCTAATTCTAAATAGATAATTGGTCTGTAATATCTTCATTTCCCCCTCCCCTTTACTGAATATGGGGTCATTGGTCAACCAGCATTTTTAATGAGTATACATTACACACTTTAAAGAATCAGTTGTGAGGCACAAATAAAGAAAATCCTGTGAATGGACTCTAATGGTAAAATACGTAATACTCATAACTACTAAATGTTGAAAATCCCACCATTTTTGCATTGGTAATAAAGTAGGTGAGCTTGGAAACTACATAAAATAATTAAACGTGGGGTGCATTGAACTTCTGTTTAAGTATCTCCTTTGAAGTAGTTGCTATTCTTTTGCTTAATTGAAAAAAAAGAACTTGCTCTGCTTATTTTCCGAGAGGTCCCTCCGTGTGTTGCATTTCCCAACATACTTGTGTTTTCATGATTTTTTAAAATTATTTGCTTGAATGGTTCATTTCTGGGGTTTTTTTCTCTCAGTTTTTCTTCCATGCAACTGCTTCAGTACCATTTTCCTGCCTCCCTGGCCCCAGGCTCAGCAGCATCTGTAGGTCAGCTGAGTTTTGTGCAGACTGGTGAGGAATTGCTGTAGGCAGCAGAGTTTTGTGTGGAAGGAAATGCTGCAACTGTTTTATGGGAGCAGATTACATTTCTCACCTGAGGGGCTACCAGTGGTTAAATTGGTTCTGTCGAGCTGTCTGTGGGTTCAGAGCCCTGCATTTATTCAAAGTGCTCTTAACCAAAACCAGCATTTAACTTCTTTGCTTATTGGAAGACTTTGAGCCCATCTGCTCCAAATGGGTCTTTAGATATTGTTATTAAAATATCAGCAAGGGATATCACTCAAGACCGGAGTGCTCTTGCTCTGATTTCTGTGAAAACACAGACAAGGAAATATTCCCTGCCCCAAAGAAATGAAATGGGTAAGACAAAGCAAACAGAAGTGTCTGGAAGGGAATGAACTTGGTTGCAGTCACACACTGAATAAGTCCTTGGCACACCTCAAGGTCTCTTGAATTTTGTGTGGTTGATTTTTTTTTTTAATAAATGCAAGTGATTTGAAATGGTATCCACAATGTCAGAAATCCCCTTTTCATCTCTTGTTATTGGTCCATAGCTGGAAATACCCTTTCTGTCACCTGAAGTGATCTCACTGACCTGCTGCACTCCCTAATCCCTATCACCTGCCCCTCTTCCTTCACCTACCCTGTGATGTAGGAAAGGTGTGAAAGAATAGAGCATTTGTTACCTTGCATCAACAGCTATTTATCAGAGACAAATGAACTCCAAAGTGAGGAAAAAAGGAGATACTTCACAGTAGCTTCATTTATAGAGGTGGTAGCTTCTTCTGAAGACCAGGAATTTGGTCTATTGTTGTTAATAATGAACAGATCGAGCTATAAATCAGTTTTCCTAATGTCACAGGTTGTAAGAGGAATAAAAACAGTGGAGACCACAGACATACTGTGTTTTTATATTGCTTTTTCATCTGGTTTCCAGTTACCTTTTCTACATATTTGTTTCCTCACCGTCTTCCTGTCTCCCATGGTGGTATTTTGAAGTGCTACTGGACTCCTTTATGTAGGAGGTCTCCACCAAGGCAACTGAGTGAAGCTGTAGAAGAAGTGCCACCAGCTCTGCTTTCTGATGGGACACAAAGATCCCTCTGCTTTCAACCCAGCTGCCTCCCCCTCTCCTTCATACTTGGCACCTTATCTCCTAAATTATGTGGAAAAAATCGTAATTAGTACTGATGGGAATGCACGTGCACACACATACACACACACATACATATGCACATACATATATATATATAAGTTAAAGCTTTTTTCTTTATAGTGATTAGGTCCCTGTTTCAAAAGGCACTTTGGGGTCTCACTCATGCAGAAAGTCGTGAGAAACGACCACAACATGAAACAACAGCAAAGCTCCAGGCAGTACTGCAGATTCAGGTGCTGAATTTGTGTTCACACACCATGAAACCAATCCTGCACAGTGTAGTCATTATTGTCCCCATATTGGGGTGTTCTGTCACATCAGCTGACTGGTTCTGCCTCGTTTACAAATAATCTTTCTTTGGTAAAATAACCTACTTTTTCTACATTAATATGAGGCTCCATCTGCAGCAGTGGGCTCATTCAGGCATTGCAAAATGTGTAAGTGACCATTTTCAAATTCAGTAGCACCTTGAGGGGTAAGTTAGGGTCAAAGTCCCATTATACAGGCACTGTAAAAACTCACAGGAGTTTTTCCTTGACAGGAAATTTCTCTGTCCTGATTGAGTGTCTTATCCAGAACCACTGTTGTGTTCCATAATTAAACAGTAAGACTTAATATTATATTTAGTAGAAGACAAGGAAGAAAGTAGAACTGTACACCTTAAACCACCTTTCTGCTTTTTGTGGTGCTCTGGACTTTTCTTTCCTGCTGTTTGCCTAATATCTGGGCAAAGAGTTGACTTGAGAAATGTGGACTTTTATTCTGCACCAGTTATGGACTTTTAAATCTTCCTATCCTTTCCATCATGGAGACTTTTGATTGCCTATTTACTCTGCCCCTTCTGACCAGATGAGGTCATTTAGGCTCCTTGCCCCTGCTGCTCCTGGGCAGGGTGTTTTTCACCTTGCTTTTTGTATTGCCTTGTGTGGATGGTGCTCTGTACTGCAACACCTCCACTCTGAGCCAGCTGCTGGTCCTTTACCTTGTTCTGTGCAAGGGTCTGTGCAGAGCATGATTTTTTTCCTATAAGTTTATCTCCTCTTGCTGTCTGCATGCCTTTCGCAAAGTTGGATCTCGCCTGTCTGCTTTACAAACCAGAACCTCTCCTGTTGGCTGGAGTAAATGAGCCACAAATGTGCCTTTAATGAATGAACTTTTAACAACTCCAAGTTACGTGTTGATGTGTGAGTTCTTGGGTCAGTAACATGAGCATGCAGCTCATATTTTGCTGCTTAACTTCTAGTCCAAGCCTCTATTCTGTCACAGGAGTCACGGCAGTTCATAGTTGGCTTTGTGTTTACTCCTGTCAAAAGCGTGTGTCTTCTATGTCCTTTCTTCCCAACAAGACAGCAAAAGCTCCACCTTTCTTTTCTCTGTCCTGCTCCCTGTGAGTAGGTTTGTTTATGGGCTTCATTGTTGTTGCTCTTGCTCCAGTGCATGAGCAGATTTGTAGACTCAGAAATGTAAATGCTGCTTTGTTTGCCTGTTTAATCATAAATTTTGTTCTGGTGTGTGTTCTGCCTGGCTGACCATTGGTGCTGTGCTTCTCATATATTTATTAGGGAATAGCAAAAGAGCCAGAGTCTCTGAAACTACACTCACTCCTTGCCAGGGGCATTATTTGCAGAGATGCTGCAGGTTCTGCTCCTCTCCATTTAAGCGCGCACACAGGCTGGTTTCTTGGCCTCTTCCATTAAACTGTTCCATTTAGGGCTTTGCAGTTTTACAACATAGCAGGAGAAATTAAAGGGTCCTGATGAGTGGAGTCCTTCCTTACTGTTTTCTGTAGCTCCTTCCCCACTAAAAGAGAATGGCTGAAACAACACAGGAATGAATTAACAGTGGAGGGGATGGCAAAAACAGGAACAGGACTACAAAGCAGTGAGTGCCATGCATTGCAGTGTGAAGAATTTCAGGGTAACAGCATTGACAATGCCTGAGTTAGGAACTGGAGGATTTAGGAGGAGAAATGTTCCTCTGCAGAAGATCAAGATGTCCCTATGTATTCTGTTTCTTGTCCTGTGTTTAACATTGATAACACCAGAAGGAAATCCCTGTTTTCTCTTTCATCTACAATTAGACATGCTGTATTTCACTTACAAGTACCTTTCAAGTAATGAAAGCAAAACAAACCCCTTTTTGATTACTCCTGTCTTTGAATGCAGATTTTTTGGTTTCAGACACAGAGTGATACAGCCATCTCCATGAGCACTGTCCTTACACCTTATGAATCCTGAGGGCTTTTTTTGCAAGAAAGCAGCTCTAGAGATAGATTGCCTTGTTTCCAGCTCATGAACTCAGCTATGCTGATCTTCCCACTTGATGGCATTTTAAGTTCTTCTCCTGGTACATATGTTTTGATACTTGCATGACATCTGCTAGTACAGAAAACCAGGTGTGGTGTGACGAAGATATGGACTATGTTACTTGGCAAGTTATATAATCCTAAAATCTGTCATAGGAACATAAAGTATTGGAATTTAAAGATGGAGTATTTGTAAGTCTAGACTAGGTGTTTGCTTTTGTTTAGAATAAGTGTTTGGATGTTTTCACAAAATGACTGGTATTATAGACATTCTGTTAAACCCTTCAGCTTTCCCACTTGGTTGCTTCATGAAATTCCCCAAAGTTTTCCCATCACATAACATGGTGGGCTTTTCTTTGGCAGCTCTGTTGGGCTACACTTTTCCTCAGAAAAACTAAGTCTTTGGGAAATGGCATCCAGGCAGGATGCAGGGAAATAGGAGATCTCTGTATCTTCTCTTCCTGGTGTAAACCAAACCCTGGGCTTCATTACTGCACCTTTGGAGAAATGTAAGAGAAGCAGTTGCTAAAATTGCCAAGCAAACCCAACGTGTGATTGCTGCGATGTTTGACTTTGTCAGCCGTGAAGACAAGCATGTTCTGAGACTGGACGTGTGCTCTTGCATGGATTAGGGAATAGGTACAAAAGATGGCATGGTTTCACAAACTGAAAGGAAGGGGAGCTCTATAAAAAGCAGACAAGCCTAAACAGCAGGGTTAAATGTGAGCTTTGAGGGGTAAGGTGAGGGGGAAGCTGAGGTTCTCAGCTTGCAGCACCAGCAGCAGTTGCACATTAATGAACCATTTTGCTTGGGTGTGTTGTGCTGCCTGTGTCAGGCTCTGCAGCTCCTGCTGGTTCCCCAGAACAGCAGAGACACCTCCCTGCCAGTGCCTTGGCACCAGCCAGGCTCCCAGCATAACTGAGGAGCATCACAAGGGTTGTCCAGGCAGCAGTCCAAGAGGATGCAGCTTTCCCAGTTCAGGGTATGTATGATCTTAGAAGTAAATAGAAAAGTCTGCTTTTTTTTTTTACTGACCATTTTCCCTTTCCCTTTTTCTTTTTTTAGTATGTGCAATATACATCTCCTTTGGAACCAGTCCCAAATGATGGTGTTTAGCCTTTTCGTGTCATGCCCACCTGCTATTTTTCAGACATTTTAGAAAATTACTGGTTTCACAATAGGATTGCAACATATGTCAGAGGGACAGGGACATTAGGAAAAAATTGGAGAGGGAGGAAAACATAAATGCGTCCAGAGCTGTTATTTCATGTTAATATGCAGATGTTTTTTATTGCATAAAGACATGGAGAACCACGTGGAACTTGCTCTCCTCACTCCTTTTGTCCCAGTCCTATTCCCCAGTTTTGCATTATGTTGGATTGTTGCATTTTCTTGTAACCAAGAGTGTGTATTATCCTTGAGGCACCATCTGTTTGCATTGTGCCTGTCTGAAATACCACCATGGGACCTGGCACACACGGCCCCTGAGTGCTCTGAAGACACACTTTAATAGCCTGATGAATAGGGCAGTTCTGCCCTTCCTTGATACTCCTGGATTCAGAGCATGAATAAAACAAGCTCCAGCTCAGGGAGCTCTCAAATGCTCTGCAGTCAATAGGAATTGGTGCTGGTTTGGAAGTGTAGGTGAAGATTGCAACAAGGCATGTGTGTTGTTACAGAAGGTTTCTGTTTGGAGTATATTTGGAAAGAGTGTATTTTCTCTTGTAATGCAGTGTGAAGACACAATTCCTATTGCTCATTTTGGCTGAGTTAGAATCTGACCCAGCTGTCTTTGAGCTGCAGCTGAATTAGCTCCTGAGTCAGTTATAATCCACTTCTGAAGTGATAGGAACCCATTTCCCTGACTCATTTTTAGCCCATTGTCAGTAATTCAACATGATCTTCAATAAAGATATGACAAACTCAATTTTTCCCCATTACAGTTGCCCTTTTAAGCAATAATATTTTTCTCAGACCATATTTCTTGGTTTGTTTTTTATAGCCCAAAATTCAAAGCCACAAAAGAATAATAAACAATATTTAGGTCTTTTGGAGTCCACACTTTGTGTGGTTGTGTATGTCAGCATCCTTTTCTACAATGCAGTAGAGCAGAGATGAAGCAAATCCAAAATCAGGCTTATCAAAGATCTCTCTAATATTTAAAGAGAAAAAAAAATATATATTTTAAACCACGTTTTCTGAATCAAAGCTGAATTCTGTTTGCTCCAATCTTCTATTTTCTTTCAAAAAAACCCTAGCTCTGAACTTAAGCTATAAAAATGATGAAGCATCGTTGTGAATGTCTGTAGAAAGAAAAAATAGGACACCACTTGAGGGCAGCAAATGCTCAGCTTCTCTCTGACAATATGGCAAAATATCATGAGGCGGCAGGAGACTGTACTTTCATTTTCCATTCATTTATCTTGTAACTTTTGACTTGTCTTACAAAGAGCATTGTTTCCAAATAATTGCACAGATAGAAAGAAAACATATATATTTTTTTAATTGCTGCAAAAATTTAAAAAAAGGGAAATTTTGTTCTGGGTTTTTATTTTTACTTTGGAATTCAGCAAACATATGAAGGTGCATGGAAGTTTTTTGAAGGTGGAAGGGAAGGGGTCCAGCAGTAGAAGGTCATTTTCACCAAATACGTCCTAGGAATTTTACACGCCATTTGTGCAAAGTCTTCACACAAGAAAATACAGAAAAAACATATGAACTTGGGAAAAAAAAAATCAGTATAAATGGTAATGTGAGATCATGTAGCTTTCAGATACCTAAAGAATGAAGACAGTGTCAAAATACACATTTGAGATGTCAGATTAAATCTGCACAAGAACCTTTAATCCTAGCATAGACTAAATTCTTACGGAACTTGATTTCACAACCATATCTTTTCCCAAAAAATGCTCAGTTTTAAAATGCAGCAAAATGATAAAACACAATCCATCATCTGGAGCTAAATTTACGCCTTTGTGCTCCCTTAACAGTTTTAGAAGTTAGATGCCGAGTAGAGATCTTTACCAATTAGGGTAAGAGGCTGATCAGCCAGGAGGTTATTTGGGAACTCGATGGAGAAGCCCATGGGGGTTTTTTGTGATTCATGGGGATGATGAAGAAGTTTCAAGTTTCAGTTGAGTTTTTTACTTTCTTCATAGTGCCATCTTTCCTCAGCTGACTCATTTTGCACCTTTTCTTGTACCAGTTGCTGCCTTCTCTGTACAGACCTTTTGTCCTCACTGAATGTTTCCATTCCTCTGCTCTGCAGTTTGAACTGCTCCCCCTCAACCCCTCACTTCCTCATCCTCTCCCGAGCTCCTTTTCCATGTCAGCTGGAGTTCTCCTCCTCCCTCTTGCTGAAGCACCAGGATGGGAGCAACCAGAGTGCACCAGAAATCACTTCCACCTCCTCTGCTCTGTGCTGCTGCACCCTCAGTTTGTTGGAAGATGTCAGGGCAGGGATGTCCTGCTCAGCCCTGTCAGCTATGACTCTGTGTGAGTATTTTGGGATCTCAGAGTCTTGTACAGCACAACCTGAGCAGTTTTTCTCAGGGGCTGCAAATATCAGCACTGTTTTCACCCACATTTTTGCTAAACTAATTTCTGGTCAAAAGCACGGAGTTGCTGGAGAGTTTTAGTTTTATGGTGGCATTTATTTTAATGCTAGAGAAAAAAGTGAAGTCAATTTACCATTTTCAGAAACGAGTGAAATGCATAAGCCAACTAAAAATATATCTGCATACAGAAATAAAATTCAAATTCAACGCTTAATGCAATTCAGCACCATAATAGGCAATTTCAGTTCATGTGAACAAAGCTGATGAGGTTTAATTGAAGGCAGGCTTATGTAATTGAAAATGTAAAAGGTGTCTTACCTGTAGGTATTGTCATTGGTGTTACCTCTGCCCTGTTTCTCTTGTCTGAGGTCATATTTTCCTGTGGATGCACAGGAATATTGAAAGGGGATAAATGTCTCTGTTTCACAGATGTAAACCCACCACTCAGAAACACTGTTGGTCAGAGTTTTCGAGATTTGGCACTGCTTTTGCATTTTTAAATTTTCAGCTTTTTTTAATCCAATCTGTGAGAAAGAAACTGTCTTTTCCACAGCGCCTTTGCATTGTCCCTCCCACTGAAAGTAAGCTGGGGCTTGCAGACCACTCATCTAAAAAATCAGGGTTTAGCTGTTTCAGATGAAGTCTGCAGAAACTGGCCATTACTGAAATGCTGCTTTTTTACCCTATCTTACACAGGAAATCTGTTTCAGAGCCAGAAATACAGATTGAATCTCAGGACTTCTACACCTTTGGTTCAGCAGCAAGACCATCTGTCACTTCTAATTCCTGCTATGAAAAAGATGATCTAGTTATCTTTGATGGAATAATTCTGAATTTGCAAGCTGCATTCTTCTCTCTTTCCCCAATTAGATTTTCCTCCCCTCCTACATACTGGAATCTCTATTTGAAGGTTCATCCTTGGATGAAACTAAACCCCAAAAGAATGATCTCTTTTTAATTGCTCCCCACTGGATATGATATGAACTTGCAAAACATTGTAACTCCTCTCACCAAAGCAATCTTGACTTGGTTCCAAAAGGGAGAGAAAACAGGTGAATTCCTTGTCACTTTAGATTTCACTAAGGATATGCAGAACTTTTGCTCTGTTTTAAGGTTGATATATGTTTTGGAAGGTAGAAGATTTACAAGGAGGGGCTGGATATTTTTTCAGGCATGTCTACATCTTAACCAGCATCTGCATATCATTCCAAGGTTACTTTTAAATCTTCTGGATTCTCACTCAGCTTTGTTTGACTCTCGAAGGCAAAGCACTCTTTCTCATAGGACCATTAAATCATGAGAGATTCTCTTTCATAATGAGGGAAAAAACCCTTTTTTTTTTCCTTTGGAGAAAACCATCCTCATCTTCATCTGGGTAACGAGATGTTTCCTGAGATTATAATGTGTTCAATCTTTCACACATGGTTTTCTTGGTGTAAACTACAGATGAAAAGCACATGATATAATTTCATCCTTTCACTCTAGGTGAGGGAATGTCTCAGGCTGTTCCATCCTGCCATTGCTTTTTCCCACCCATGGACACATAAACACATTCCTGAAGCTCAAACCCAGCCGTGTTTCTGTAGTCCAGGGCATGTCTCTGCTGTTAAATTTTAATGAAAATAAGATTGAAATTTTAGGGATTAATGACCACTTGGCAAAAATTCAGCTGATATCTACTTTATCTGCACCGCTTCTTCCAACCTCCCTTCTACAATGAGTAACTGAAAAGGACCGAGGAACCAAAAGCTGTTTCTAGGATACAATGTGCAGCACTTCCTACTCTTGGCTCACTCTAACTTCAACCTCTCAGCTCTGTCATTTTTTTCTGTCTATGAATTTAAAATAGCTTTTGCCACCAGATAGTGAAGTGGAAGCAATAGCATTTGTCCCAGCTGTGAGTGGGATCACCTTGCTACCATGGTAAAATCGAAGGGGCTGATCTTCACATGGATTTTGCATTAAGGTAATTTCCACACCTTACTTATCCTGCTGTTTGGGTAAAACCTTTCCTGCAGTGAGTTCAGAAGCTTTGTGTACGTATGTGAGAGCACATATGTCTCTGTGCAAAGCATGGCTTCTCTGCATTGGCATTCCAGCTGGCAGTTCCTGGAAAGCTGTCTGGAAAGCCACCCTGCAGCTCCAAAAGCTTCTGCAAAAGTGAAATAATGAATGATGTGGCCTCCCTCCTGCCACTCGTACCTGTGCTGTCCTTTCTGTGCTCCAGTACGTGAGCACAATAGGAAAGAGGTGGTTGCTTTTTTTTGTAATCCCTGTTTGAAGGGGGAACAAATTCCCTTTTTTGGGCCAGTCCAGCTGAGGGAAAGAAAGGTCTTTTGAACAGTGTTGTCACAGGTTCATCTGGGTATAAACACTTATGGGTACATTGATCCATTGTAAACTCCTGGAACAGGAACAGGATGCAGGTACGGTGGACAATTATTATAAAACAATTGCTGCTCTATATCTAGCCAGTTTACAGCTTTCTGGTGTCCCCAAGATTATAGGTGCTGGTTTCATGTTCTTGGCAGCCCTCCACACCATAAGTCAAAGTCCCTCTTTTTTACCACGAGCTGGCAGGAGGCTCACAGGTCAATGGTGAGGGGCTATGGAGAAAAGTTTCCCTCGAAATGGAAAACTGAAGAGATTTTTTTTGTCATTTAAGCTCAGGAGACAAACCTCCTCACCAGCATTTTGCACTTGCAGTACATGATTACTCTGAGATTTAGGAAGCAAACAAACAGTAATCATTAAGAGCAGTTTATTAAAGAAAATAAATTTCTCCTTGTGCTGTTGACTAAAGAGTAGACAATTTAGCTGTTCCTAATTATGAGGTTATGCCTAGATTTTTCTGAACTGAAATGACAGTTTATGTACTTTTTTTTTTTTTTAGGTATGCAGTCACTTTTTGGGGGTTTTACACAGATGAACTCTTTGATATCTCCTCTGTCTACAAGTACCACCATGTGCAAGTGATTGAAAATGGTGGTGTAAGTGATTGAAAATTGTGTTGTAAATCTTGGTGCAAAATTGCAGAGCCTTGAATACGTGGCACATACCCACAGTATTTTATACCTGCACTGATGTTTAACAGAGAGATGTTTTTTCTCAGCCAGTTCAGTCAGATAC
Organism: Corvus kubaryi; assembly: GCF_017639235.1. NCBI lineage: Eukaryota > Metazoa > Chordata > Aves > Passeriformes > Corvidae > Corvus > Corvus kubaryi. The sequence goes on from NW_024580667.1 coordinate 2,611,548, forward strand.
ACACATTCACTCCAGGCCCATGTTTGGGATGGTGAAATGAAATAGTTCCCATAGTTATTCCTAGAAGTTAATTAGCTGTGACAGTGGGAAAGTGACCACCTCATGATTCTTGGATATTTATAACAAGGCTGTCACTTGCTAGGTTAGTCAGGTCATAGAGGAGACAAGAGTGTGAAGTCAGGTTTCTGGCAGCACACAGAGCTGAACCTGCATCATTGTGCTTCCTTGCCACTGCTTAGATGTTGGCAGGAAGGATCTCTTGGTGCAGAGTTTGTAACACTACCCCAGCTGTGATCCCTATCTTTGGGAAACGTGGCTTCGCTGCGCTGCAGAGCTCTGTGGGCGCATCTGCGTTTCCTTCATCACGTGCCTTGAGAGCTTGGTCTGGGATTAATGAAATGGAGATGTCTTTTCTGGTCCTGCTTTCATGAGCTCAGAGTCAGACTTGCAGGGGCAGAGCAGAGCTGTGGCACAGGGAGGTGACAGAGGACAGGGACAAATATCACCATTTGTGTCACCATTGAGTGCCATCCCTCGGCTGCAGTGACTGCACCACCCTGCTGCCCACCTGCACCATGTGCTGGTCGCTCCATGGGGGCCAGAGAGAAAGTTTTAGGGCTTTTTGCCTCTACTTTGTGTATTCACCAAGTGGCACCAAGTTCTGTCATGCCTCAGGACTTACCGTAGCTATGCAGTTCCCTGATGCATGAGGAGATGCTTGTTTGACTCTCCAATTTTGCTATGTAATCAAGACTTAATGTGCTAAATGTATTCACTGTAAACTGGTATCAGCACAGCTGAGCATGACCCGAGCAGCTGGGAATATTTCTGAGAGAAATTTTTGTGGTTTTGAGAGTTAAAAGAGCAAAAGAGTTACACCAGCAGGGGGAAAAAACCCCTCTTGTTTTGTGCAAATCAGAGGTATTTTATTGGTAATGATAGGCTAACCTGGAACAGATTATTTCAAAGATCTGTCTCATTTAGAGTACCATTTATAAATGTTGTCACTGCTCAGAAGAAGAGATATCTCACACTAACAAAACTGTGAGTTACCATCATGACAAGGAGAAAGCACAGAAGTTCATTTTTGTCTGTCTGTCATTATGGTCCTTCAGTTTTAGCAGGAAAAAAACTTTCATACAACTTCAGCATGATTTGCAGAGTGTCATTTCTTTATTAAAATTTCCTGCCCATAAATAGTGTGCCAAATGTTGTAGTGGGTTTGTCATATGCCCAATATTCTTCAGAGAAAGCAGCTGACTGTTGGCTTCCCTAACTATTTCTTCTTCTAATATTGTTTCCTCAGAGCTAGCTTGAAGGGGGAACAAACCCCAACAATATATATATATGTATAATCAAGTAAAACCAGACATTTCTGTCATTAAAAAAAAAAAAAAAAGTAAAGCTTTGGAACAAATAATAAGTTTCATGCAAATTTCTCTCTCTTAAAACTGGCAAGATTTCAATGAGCATTTTCTGAGAAGTATTTCATTTTATTTTACTGCAAGGTGGGACACTGCTTTTTGCATTGCTATGAACCCCCACTGGAGAGCCAAGCTGGGAAACTGCCAAACCTCTCATACCTGCAGTGACAATGGGGAGCCATATCAACACACACAAACCCATATTTAACTAAACTGTTCAATTGAATTCTAATCTCCAGCTAATCGCTAAGGTTAAAAAAAAATTTCTCCCTATTCATGTTTTATTTCTAAAAAATACCTTTATGAGGTAATACAAGTGCATAAATGGATGAGAGACTCGAGCACAATGCACTGTCTACAAAGCTAAAGGAGCTAGGGGGGTCACATTCTATTAAATACCTCATCCATGAAACTCTCAGTTAAAAAGAAACTTTAAATGGAGTTTAGAAAGTCACTGAAGGGCCTTTTTTGGGGGTTCTCAATGTTGAAGGTGATACAGAGGTGTGTTTTTGTTTTGGTTCACTCCAAGCCTCCATAAGCCACACAAATCAATGAGATTAGAATAGAAATACCAGTGGACACCAATTTATGTGTACTTGGGTATATTTTGTGTTCAAAACAGGGCTGCAACTTCCTCAATGAACCGTGTGTGTGTGTTGAAGGGCATAGGGAGCCCTTTCACCCTTCCTGCTGCAGGACTTTGCACGGAAGAAAGCATGTCATCCCTGAGTCTGGGCATCAGGCTTGGCACGTCCAGTGGGACTGCCACTACCCACCTTAAATTCTTCTTGGTATTGCTTAGTGGGAGAGATCACAAAAGGAAAGAGGTGCTCCTTCCTCGACTTCTTTGGGAGCATATTTGAGGTTAATAATGGGGGAAAAGTGGGGTTAAAACACACAGTCCTCAAGTCAGGACTTGTAACACAGCCCCTCATCATCCTCTGCAAGCTGAATGGGTGCCCTGCCCTGGTTTTACCAAGGCAGCACTGATATTCCTGGTAAAAGCCACATCGGGAGAAGGTATCTACCTGTGACAGAACCAAAATATAATTTCACATGAGGATGCTGTGGAGCAATTGTGAAGAGCAATACCTTTGGGTACAGCTGGTTCCCAAGCACAGCTGCTCAGGTGTCTTGTTCTCCAGAAAAGTGTTGGCAAAACAGAAGGGTCTCCCCTGGACCACCCCCTCACAGTTTCAGGTGCTTACCCTCCGGGTCTGAGTTCCCATCTTTTTTGCAGACCCTGAAGGCCGGTCTGATCTGTGCTCATGGTTGGCCGGGGAATCCCACAAAGCTCTCTGTGAGTAGGATGGCTCCTCTTTGCAGATTTCAAGAAATTCCTTGCAAGTAGCTCATTCTCCTTCTGGCTCTCCTCCCTGCACAGCAAGGCTGGGCGTATCCTTGATTTAACCTGGCAGTGAGAAGTACTGGCACTCACTTTTAACTGAAGGGACTCTCCCTGACCCAGGTTTTATGCTTGTGTGGAAACCCTGGCAGCAAAAATAATTTTCCAGTGTCTTCCCATTTGTCCTGTTACTTTACCGTGTCTCCAAATCTCACCTTTCTCGGTGTGAATAGGCCAATGTGACCTTCCTGGCAAACACTTGTTGAAGATTAGAGCCAACAAAGTGTTGGGGGGGGGCTATCGAATGTCTCCGAGCTAAGGCATGCATAAAACATGAGCACAGAGTCGTAAATAACTCGGCTCCTCTTCATTTATTTTAAAATAATGACGGTTGTTTAACTGGCTTAAAAGGGTTACTCTTTCACCCCTAGCTTGTTCCGAGCACCGTGGGAAAATGACACGAGCACTGTTTAGTTTGAGGGATGTAGTCATGCAAAACCTTCGCGGTACCTTCTGGAGGAAGCTGGAGTGTTTCAAGAAATAATGAAGGTGTGAATCACCGCTATTCTGAGTTGTCTGATAAGAAAATCTTTTAATCTCTTGTAGCAATGCAAGGGCTCCGATTGCCGCAATTCTCTTTTATAAATTGTGCAATAAAATATGGAATAAATCATTGCAAAAGAATCCAGGATTATCAGCAGTCTTTTCCTTTGATATCAGTATTTTTGACCGGTGTTCTTTAAAGGCTTTTACTTGTTAGTTTAGTTTTAGGAGACGAATAAAGTAATTAGTGCTCTTTCTTTTTTTCCCCGTTTTATGGTCTGTTCTTGGCACACTTAGAAAACATTGAGCTTGAACAGTTAATTTTCAGTTGTGCCCGTTAGCAGGAATTATTTCCATTTTTCAAAAACAATATAAGAAAGCAACCAGGATGAGATACTGGTTTCATTAAAAGTATATGCAAAGGAGAGGTGTTTAGTTGCTTCTGTCCTTTTTTTCCCCCTTAATTTTAATATATTTTAAGTATTCAAAATATGCTAAAAAATATTCGGTTTTATATGTGTGTGTTTAGTCACCAAAACCCTCAGGAGTTCCCTTTTGAAAAATATTGTCATTGTTTCTGGAATTTGGCTCCACATGCTCTGTGTGTTTTTACAGGACAACATCTCTGGTCTTTTACCAAGGTTTTATGTTTTTATTTATACAAAAACCACACAATGCCATAGGGTGTCAAGAAAGTGAAGAGCTGGGTAAGATTTAGGCTTTTTGGGAGTCCTTTCAAGATCCAGAAAGATGTACAACCAAGTAAATAACTCAAATTGGAAACCTCAGAACCCAGCTTTGATATGTGACTCTTCTCATAATATACAATAAGACTCTGATTAAGCTTTATCATTTCATTGATCACTTCCTAGGCAGCAGATGCTCATTGGCTAGAGGGGAAATCAAACATTTATCCCCTGCTACTCTGACTGTGGATGGTAAAAATGTATTTATAGTATCAGAAAAAGTCCTGCCACAAAAGACTGGAATAGTGGAGCTAGGGAGGAAGAATGCGCTACAGCCATAAAAAATCCAGTTAGAAATGTTTGGGTTGGATTCTGTTGTTATTTATTGGCCAGCTCCTTGCTCAGGTTGCTGCATGTCCCCTCAGCCTGTCCTGGGTGGGAGCTGCAGGGCAAGGGGCAGCTCTGCTGGGTGCCCATGAGCATTCTCCATGCACACTGGCTTCTAAAGACTGCAAGAAGGTGGAAAAGCACTTTTTGGAAACAGCATGTCCGCTTATGTTTTGGAAGTTTGTTGGTTTATTTAACGCCTTTTACAAATATTTGATGAGTGTGTGAAAAAAATGTGAAAAAATGGCATTAATGGTAAGATTGCTCGTGGTGCTTTAATTATTCGGTCCATTTGCTTCACGCAGGAAGTTATTTGGTAAAATACCTTTGTGTGCAGATTGGAGATGTGTGACACACTCTGGCTAATTGTCTGCTTGTGCAGCTCAGATGAGGGTCAGGCTGCCTGGCCTCTGTCACCTCCCTCCCTTCATACAGCTTACAGTTTACAGCCAGCAATTGGCTTGGGAGACAACACACAGTCCAGCCTCTGCTTGTGTGTCAGTCTTCCTCGTGTGACTTCTTCCTACAAATAATTCCCAGACTGGCTTAGGAAACTGCTTTGGATGCTGGAGGGAGGAAGCCAAGTGACTGTGAGCTGTGGGGGGTGAGTGAATAGCTGAGGATGAGGTTGGTAGTGGAATGGGCCACCTCTGCCAGGCATGGTTATGACTCCTGGGGCTCAGAGGTGTGGTAGACTGACAGTAAAATATCCTTGGCATGGCAAGGGAGGTGCTGAAAGTGAGCTGAGACCCCATTGTAGCTGATTAAGGGGATCTCAGTAGGTGGTGAAGGCACATTTGTGGAAGAGGAAAGAAGACTGAGGAAAATACAAGAAGCAGCTGAATCACAGCATCCACCTGGTTTATGTGCAGTCCATGGGCTGAACAGGAGGACTTGACAGGCCTGAGCTCTTCTCATGGGTCCTGAAGTGTTGAGATGGTAAAGGATCTGTGAGGAGAAGGGAGCTCCCTCTGTGCAGCTCAGCCCTGGGGTGAGGCCACCTGGCCCTGCCTGGAGCTCTGGGATGCTGGAGTGAGGTCACCTTGCTCTTCTCCTGCTCTGAGCACACTTATGGTCCCTCTCATGTTGCTGCAAAAATTATATGGATGCCTGTGCATGTGTGATCCTACTCTGTCTATAATGGGCTTTAAATACCCTCTGATTCAGGCACAATCTCATGCAGCATTTGGGACTGTGTGTGAATTGCTTGATTTCCCCTTGGGTTTCTTTAAACCTGCGGCGATGGCACAGCAATCTAGAGATAACCTGGTGTAGAAAAATAATAGAGATGCTTCTGTTGTTCCCTTGCCATTTTTACTTCCTTTCTTTTTCTTCGAAACCACCGGTTATTTCCCCGTAGAGCTATGAAATAACAGGAAACAAGAACACCCCAGCTAGGCAACATCTCTTCTGCAGAACTACAGGAGATCACATCCTGTAAAAAGGTTAATGAGGAACTGAGACTTTTTTTTGGTCAGGATAAAGAGAATTATTCGCTTCCTGGTGCACTAGAAGCATTCGTGAAACCTTTTAGGAAATGGCATAATGTATTTTTAGTGTAAAATGAGGCTAGAAAGGAGTTGCAAAAAGCTGTACCATCAGTCCTGGATTTGATACATCCAACATTCAGCAGCTGCAGGTTTTCTTGCTTCCTTTTTTCATTGAAAAAATGAAAGAGGAGTCCTCCTCCATGCAGAAGACTTTGGAAAATATCTTTCTTTTCTCATTTCCTCATCAGACTCTCCCTAGAAAATGCTGCTGCTGGACACTGATCCTTCTGGACACAGAGTGCACAGTTCAACCCTCACTTTCCACCTCTGAGAGGACTTTTGTGGCTGAGTGCCCATTGCCATTCCCTGCCTTCCTCTCCTGGCCCTCAGAAGCTGCTTCCAGGGCTGCTACTATGCACGCTCAGAGATATTTTTTTTTCAATCTCTGCATTTTAATTACACATCCTCCTTTTCAAAAGGCTGGATGTTTTGAGATAATGAAATCTTTCCACAGGTCATGCTGCTTTCTCTTCCTCTGGATTCCTCTATTAACAGAAAGCTACCGGTTTCCAGAAGGAAATTGTCTTCATTTCTCTATAGCTTCAGTCTGTTCTCACCAAAGCCACTGGCAAACCTTCTGTTTATTTTTCAGGGGTACAAAAACTAAGCCAAATGCCATCAGGCAGAGATCAGCATACATGCTGAACCATGAGCAAGGCCTGGGGAGCCTAGTTAAGTAATTCATTACAGCTTCTTTGAAATTCTTCACTAAATAGGTTTGGGGTTGTTTTTTGCCAGAAATGCTAGCTTGCTGAAGTGGAAACATTTTGTGGCAATGTACCAATTTCTGTTATCTGGAAGGTTATTTTTGGGTCCCAGGTGAAATTTTATGGGGAGAAAATGAGGCAAAAAAGGACTTTTTATCTGCGATACTGTGCTGAACAATATCATGGGTTCTGGGCTAGAATTGCTTGCAATTGTCTGGACACATCTGGGCAGATGGACTTAGCCCTTGATTTCAGGTGTCTAAACTGAAAAGCATTTGAAAGAGTATTGGAAGGGGGTTGGACTGGATGATCTTGAAAACCCAACCAAGCCAAGCCATCCTGTGACTCTATGAAGTCTGTATGTTTGTGATGTGTAATTACTAAAAGTTCCTATTTACATCTGGTTGTGAAAAATAATGTTGGAGTTGAGAGGGCCATCAACCTGAGGGAAGTAGAAGCATCATTTAAGCCCAATATTTTCATAAGGATTTGAATTCCATGTCGTGATGAAGTGTGACATTCCCTGTCACAGGGCACAATGTTAATTCAGTGCTCAGGAGGCACTTAGAGACATCACAGAAGAAGATCTTGTCAAGAAGTATCAGCAAAAGCTGCTTCTAGTTTTAGAAATCACTGGAAACTGGGCAAGTGTGTTGAATTAAATCCATGCCATTTTACCTTGTCCTTACACCTTTCTCTGGGTGTGTGGTCACTGTCCAAGACAGAACTCTGGGCTGGAGGAATATTTAGTTCCGTCTGATGCAGTGGGGCATTTTATGCTATTTTGAAGAAAGTTAGCATGAAGGCACTGGGGAAAATCATTCCTGCCCCCTTCAGCTGTGCCTGTTCTCTGCAGTTAGCACTGTGCATCTGTAGCTGCACTGGCTGTTGCAGCTGAGATCTTCCACAAGGCTCCGGAGGTGTCAGTGAAGGAAAAATGATAATAGAGTCATGAGGAGTGCTGGGGCTGGAACAAGACCAAATACCCATCAGCATTCCATGGGTTTTGATCCATCACTGACAGCAAACCAAAGTCAGGGCTCCACATTAATAAAGGCATTCAAATACCTAAAGCTCACCAAAATCTCTGTGAGTGAAGGGTCTGAACATTTTTATAATCTGGGTCATAATGAAGTCAATTAATAACGTTTGTGTTAAATCAGAGTGTTGATTTGGCTGATGGGAATACAGGAAAGTTATAATTATTCTCAAAATGTTTAAAATATTGCATGGTTATCTTGCATTTGAAACACCACTATCAGCTTACCTCACTGTTGTGTTGCATTGTGCTGTCACAGGCACTACACAAGCAAAAAAATTAAGTAACTAATGATGAGTGCTTGTACTCCAACAAAAAACACATCAAGATTTGCCTTGCATGTTGATTACAATTTTATTTATAAGTAGGACATATTGTAAATATTAATATTAAGTGATCTACTTTGCCCAACAGTATAAGTATGAAGTTCCAGGTTTTTTGCTTAAATGCTGAGTCCCCATCTGTTGTATCCATGGTGATAGCAAGACTTTCGTTCTGACTCCTTTTCAAATCAGTGTTGTGATTCTTAGTGATTTTAAAACTGCTTTCCAGCGACTCTGAAAATTAATGGTTAATCAAACAATCTCAGCTCTGGCTCAGTTATTTATGTGCATGCACCCATTATTAAGTAGCAATCTACCTCCAGCAGCAAAACCTTTCATTGTGGTTTGGGTTGCTGTGTTGTGTCTGTAGGGATAGGATAATCTATTTGAAGAAAATCTGATGAAATTGCACCAAAGCTTTCTACATCCTTTATCGGGAATTATAAAGGTCAAGCTCTTTCTTTGTAGGGATTACTGGCTCCGTACAACCTCAGTAGTAGGAGTGAGCAGTAGGAATGAGGGAGTGGGGTGATAAATCAGAGGAACACTTGCTTCAATAAATACCTCTCTTACAGCAATTTGCTCTTGGAAAGATAGTTAGGGTTTGTCTATCATTCTATCTTTTCTGGAAATTTTTGGGTTAAAAACCCGCAAACATGAAGTAAAAAAATGTGACTATAGGGAGAAGAGAGATTATAAAGGAACGGTGTCCCCATGTGCATGTTTCAGAGGGAAGGAGAGAGGAATGCAGGGGTACAGGAAGGTGTGCAGAAGAAATACCTTGGAAAGCAAGTGAGAAATATTCTCAATTTTGACAGCTGTGGAGTGGGAAAACTTTGGTTTTCACCCCACACGAGGGATGACATGGAGCATTATGCCAATGGGACCAGCAAGAGCCTGGGTTAGCCCAGGGTGTGGGACATGCCAGTGGGAAAATTGGTGCGTGACTGCTACAGCTCCTCCTCTTCTGTCTAGAGACTTTTCCCCAAGCTTGGACTGAATCAAATTAATACATGCCTGATAGGAAACTTGAAAATCTTCCTGGTATTCATCAGGAACTGCAGGTTTCCAGAAACCTTGTATTGCCAAGCTTGGGCTGAACAAAGTGAGGAAGTACTCCAGAGATTTTGCTGTGCTGTAATTTGCCCTTGAACAAAAGTGAAGCTTAAAAAAGGTTTAACAAACATTCACACTTTTCAAATACTTCTCTGGGGTTCTGGACTCCCACTTGGCTGTATACATTGAAGATGAGGAGGGAGAAGCCTGCACTGTGATTAATCCCCCTGACAAAGTCACCTGGATAAAATGTTCCTGACTGGAATAAGCCTGTGAAGGGTCTGCACTGATGCCTCATATCTGGTTTGTTATTAACATACATTAATAGTGATTGACAGGTAACCTGAAGTTTCTGTGACTGTGCACGGTTTTTAAGGTTTCAAATAAACAGCTGAAGGTTTTCTCTGTTTCCTCCTCAATTGAATGTGCAAAATATTTGGCTCTGGGCATTCCTCACACTTGCCATGAGAGAGCTCTTCTCTGAGCCAGTGATGACAGAATGTGGTCCATTTTTTAAATGGGGATTTGGAAACTCAAACACATTCACAAATCAAGTTCAGTCAGGGGATTCCTCACATTCCTGCCCTGAATGGTCTCCAGACTCCATGAAAACTACAACTGGTCTGCACTCCATATGACCATGTTTTTTTAATTTGCTCAAGGGGATGTCAAATGATAATCACTGTCAGCCAGTTTCACAAATGACTAGAAATTATTCTCAAAGTCAGTGCTATCAAGCTGGAAGGTTTCTAATATCTCTTATGCTACTTCTGATGTACAATAAGATGCAAAAATACGTCTCTTTTTTACAAACAATTTGACTGATGGAAGAGATACTTTTAAAATTTGACACGTCAGTTGGTGGAGATGCAAAATGTTCTGGAGGACATGATCAGAGTTCAAAATGAACTTGGTCAGACAGACAGATGAATAGAGAACTTGTCAGAGAGATGAATAGGTGAATAAACAAAAGGATGTTCAATGAACCAACTGTGACATTTAGGAAGGGGAGTACAAATGCCAGGTGTGTAGTGTCTGCTAAGCAGCTATGGGAGAGGAAGATTTAGAAATGAGAGTGGAACAACACTGTTTTGTCAGCAGCATGGGATTGCAAAAAATGTAAACGTCACCCTAGGCTGAAGTTGAGTTTTAAATAGTTTGGTAGCCTTAAAAGTTCTTTACCAGTACTTCTGTGATAAATGCCTTGTTTAGGTCTGATGGCCATTTATCCTCTGTGTAGATGCTCCATTTATTTTTGCAAAGCCGACTCATTCATTATAGCTAGCTCCTAGTAAAGTGAAGCATTGGGCTGGGAAGGTTGTCTTATGGCAGTCACCTTAAAGACATCTCCAAATTTGTTTTGAATTAATTGATACAGGCCCAGTGTAACAGCTCTTAAAGCCCACGTGCAGTGCGGTGTGCCTCGTCTCCTTGGACTTGCTTTGTGGGAGTGCATTGTTCCGTGGAGAGACAAGGTGCTGCAGAGGACATCCCAGGGAGTCTTCCTGGGACTCCCACAGTCTGGAGGAGCCCAAGGAAATACACCCAGGCTAAGGTAACATTCTGTGGCTTCATCTATTCATATGACTTGACTGATATGGATTGATGATGAGCACATGTTTCCTATATTGAATTAATCTGAATTCTGCATTTTATTAAAAGCAGTGTTGACCAAGCTAAAAATGATCTTGCACACAGACTCTGATTTTCTTTTTTCTTAAAGCACAGGCAATACAGAAATACAGATATCTTCCTTAGTTTCCGTGTGCTTTCCTTATCTGTACATAACTCTTTAGCCAATACACACTTAAACAGAAAAATCTTCTTACCAGTGTGTCATGAATTGCACAAATTTGACAATAGTTCAGTTATCCATTTTATCTTCTCAGAGCTTGGTTTAAAGATTGACAACAAAAAGAAACTTAAGGTGGTTTTCAGTGGAGGCAGAACAGACAGTATGATGGAAGAGTGGAATGAGTTCTAACTGAGCAGTCTGGAGTCCCTCTCAACACTACCCTCTTCCTTTCAGAGTTTCACAAACTTCTTTTACGTATAACCTACTAATACTTAGTACTGACTTGTCAAAGGAAGGCTGGGCTAGATGACAGCTTTGAAGTGGCCTTATGGCCTTTAATTTCTATCATTTCTTCATTTCTGTTGCTTTCACAATGCTGTATGACTTCAAACTACTTGTAGGTAAGTGCGTGCTGAAAAACGTTTCCTTTGCCTCTCTGAGCTCATCATCAAAATGAAGCAAAGCACGGAGAAGTAGGATAGCTGAATGGGGCTCTCAAAACCTAGAAGATACTATATCTTGTCGGTCTGCACACACCCTATGTGCTGCAGCCTCTGCTCACTCCTTTTCTTGCAGAGATAAGTTGGTCTTATCTGGAAATATCTCTGTCCTTGAAACTTCTAAGCAGAGCAGATGTACACACCTCCTCATACTGTAGAATAACCTGTCAGGTTGGACTATCCGGTCTCATAAACCAGAATCTGTCATCAACAATCTGCTTTTTGAAGCTGCTGCTTGGGTTAACTGTAGAGTGTCATCTCCCTCTGAAGATAAAATCAGAGACTGGACCTTCTCTGCAGCTGTAGGCAAATGTGCCTGGCAATGTTTTCCTTTTCTTTCCCTTCTCTCTCTCTCATGCAAACACATACACAGCTAAACAAAACACAAGAAAACAAGTGGAAATAAATGGGATAGACCAGTCTAATATAAAATCTGTATCAACATCCTCAGCCTCTGCAAAGCTTTAAAAGTATTTCTGACTGACTTGGCTGACAAACCCCCTTCACTCTCAATCTTGCTCCTGGTGTTTGTACCTTAGTAACCAGGAAGATGCCTCCCAGAGAGACTATTGCTCTTGTTTCTCCTACCAGTAGTGCACAAATTACACAGACCTCCAGCGCTGCTGTTCTAAGCTGTTTCCTGAAGCCAGAAGCAGAATGTAATGCACAGTCCCCAAGAAAGGTCAGAGGCAGCTGTGGCAGCTCTTGAGATGTGCTGAGTCCACAGGCACAGATGTTGTGCTGTCACCAAGGCTGTGCTGTGGGGGGCTGTGGTGTGAAACCCATGCCCAGTTCTGGGGACAAGGGAGCCAAGCTGAGGCCAACATCCCTTGTCTGTCCTTGAGCCCCATCTCACAATTGAACAGCAAACTCTCCAGGAGCTGCTCTCATTTCCTGCCTCCAAGCCATGCACAGACTTTCCAAGCTAAAGAGGTGTGTCTTGGGCTTTTCTTCCTTGCAAGAGAAGTGTGAGATTTCTCCAACCTTTAGAGAAAATTGCGGCGTCTCTCCACAGTGTGTAGCTCTTTGGAACAGTTAAGCTCTGTCTTTTGGGTTGATCTTTCCAAGATCAATCAAATCTGCAAGATTCCTGGCCAATTAATTCTTAAGCACTTTATTATTACACTCATCTGAGCTAAAATAGCTATGGAAAATTCTCTTGATATTTTGGATAAATTGCAAATACTTTTTCCTTATACTCTGGAATAAGCATGCATTATCCCTAGAAACAAGTTTTCTCATATTTTCCCTAAATGAAAGTTTAATATTTATTGAAATCTTCTGTTGATTAAAAGCTCTGAATAGTATATCCAGAAGACTAATCGGTATTTTCAAGGCACTCAGACATATTAGCCGCTTACTGGTTACATAGAGAAATAATGAACTTGCTATATGAGAAGGTAAAATTCATGAATAATTCATAGATGCATTAATTTATTCAGTTTTGCCTTTTGAATTGATTTGGCAATTATTCTTGTACTGCACATCATTTACAAATGCTTAGATATAAATATTTACAGTTGCAAATTTGTGGTCAAATCATTTCTGTTCTCTGATTGAATGGCTTCTGTAACACACCAAGCGGTGCAAATTGTGAATTTTACTGTTAAATATACAGCTTGGTGGAATGTGAGTGCTGAAACGATCAAGTAAAGTGGATACATACTGGCTGCAAATATGGCCAAACTAATGTATTTTAAATATGAATAAATATTTGCAGGCAGGTTTCCTTCATTTCTTACTGAAATAGAGACAAGGGAAAGACCTTGTGTATTGTGCTGCCCCAGACAACAAAGACTAATGTCCTTTGGCACTGATATTTTTATTGTTTATTCAGTTCTTCTCACTTTTTCCTTTGTTTGCAATTGTTTTTTTCCTGCCGGTTGTGTTTTACATCTTTCAAGGGTGATTGCAGCATTTGGGAATTCATTCCTCTCTAAATGGGAATGACTTAACCCCACAGTGAAGCTATGTAGAGAGAGGATCCAGAAGCAGAACATTATGGATCTGTGAAGAAACTGATGGTCTGAATGAAGGGGCTAATTCATAGTGGCTTACTTCAGCCAAAGGAGACTTGCCTCCAAAACTCCCTGTGTACTTAATGGAGAAGGAGAGACTTCTCTAGAGGATGATTCAGAACAGGAGCCTAGTTTTAAGTGCTCTGAATCACTCTGCTAGTCTGCTTACTTTGAACAGTGCAGTTTATCTTCCCTCCATTTCCTACTTGTTGCCTTGATTGATGAGTAAGGATTTATGCAGAATGAATGAATTTCACCTTTTATGAATAAAGCATAGCATTGTAAGCATTTAGAGAACTTGAATTGAGACTAAAGAACAAGTGAAAGCATTAAGGAGTATTATTTTATGTATTTCTCTCTCCGAACCATTAGAAGAACCTTAAAAACTTCCAGCTTTAAGCATTTAAGTAATTTAATACAGTGCAATAATTCAAAGTCACTTCATGTGATTTTTTGTTTTCTTGAAGCACTCTAGAAAATTGTTTTTCCAAAGTTCTTTCACTTTGAAATGCCTGAACAGAAGCACTTGAGGCTGAAAGTAAAGCTAATCCATTTGCAGATAGCACGTTCAGAAAAGAACAAAACCTGTGAAATTACAGTTTGTTCTGAAGAAATAAAGACGACCACATTAGCATTCAAAGCAATCCTAAAGCAAAAGTAGGTATTTCATTGAAAACACATTTGAGAAAAGAGAGTGGATGCTCAGGTGGTCTTAAGGCCAGACCAGCAGTAGCCTGGTAGGGATGCAAAGGATGCTCAAAGGAAATTTGTCGCTGGGTGCAGCTCATGAAAGGGCGCGAAACCACGTTCAAACTGTTTGTGGCTGTTCCCCTCCTGGGATGAAGTTCTGGTACTCAGAGCAGAGCTTCACCACCACAGCAAAACAAACTGTGGAGCTGCTGCTCTCAGGGAAGCAGCATCATGGGGCTGCATGAGCACCTCACGTCTGAGCGAGCTCTGGGCCAATGTGCTGAGCTTCAGCTGATGCCCAGGAAGGAAACTCCTGACCTGCAGCTTCCTCAGGGCCTGCTAAAAGTGCTGTCCACAGCCTTGGTCTCCTTGGTGTGTCTTTTTCTGTGTGGCTCTGGGGATGCACAGGGCTGTGGATGTGTCCTTCTGGCACATCAGCATCTCGGGACAACCACTGCTGATGCCTCTGAGCTGAAACTGGGTGACTTAACAAATGCATCTACAGGTGTTGAATAGTGCATCTCTGTAAGGTGGCCTCCAGCAGGACACTCAGGACATCCAGTTGCCAAGGGCTGCTCTGCAGGGATCTCCTGTCCCAGGCACGCACTGGTCTGACACTGATTCCCTGCTGACATCCACTGCTCTTTCCCTGTGCCTTTGTCACCCCTGTGCTTGCTGGGGGCTTAGGAAGACCTCCAAGCACCCCCACTAATGATTTATCATTAAAAAACTGTTTTAAATATGATTTCCATTATGGGCAAGGTCCATATGGGGTTTTGTCCAGTTCAGAAATGACGTAGCAGGGGAGTGATGAGTGAGCTCCTTGGACCTCTGCCAGGTGCCTGTAGCATGTGTGTGCTCCACTTGAGTCACAAACATGAATTGTGCAGAGGGGAGGCCACAGGGCCATTGCATAGAGGTGATAAACTCTACACTGGTGAGTTCAGTGATGGTGTAAAGGATGCTTGAAATTAGCTTCCTGGTCATGATGCGGTACATTGTGGAGCAGCGTGCCTATGGTTAACTCTTCCCGTCATGGGTGAACAGGCAGAAATGATATTTGCTTTTTTGTGCAGTGCTAAAACACTCTTGTAGTCTCTTCACATTTTTATCTGAAAAGCAGGAACAAAATTCTGCTGTCAATAAAATGAATTGTCAGGACAACTGCATGTATGAGTTTAATTTCTTTTAATATTTAATGTCTAGCTAGCTTTTCTTGGGATAATGGTTTCACAAAAAGAGAAAGATCAGAGCAGACCTCCTGCCAGTGTAGCACAGATACAGCAGGAACTGCAGAATTGCAGGGTCAATACAGCAGAATGAGATCCTGCCATCTGTTGTAATTGTGGGTAGCACTCCACTCCTTGAGCGCCTGCACTGGGGTCAGTAGGACTCTGCAGAGGAAAGGACACACTCAATGTTTATTGAGGAACAGAGTTTGACCCTAACTGCAAAATGCTCCCTCCCTTGGAAAGAATGAACTGGGCAGGCTTTAAGGCAATCCTCAGTATCTGCTGCCTTTTATGAAAGGGAGAAATGTCTCCTTACAGATCTCACATGTCATAAGTCTGTGCTGTCCAGCCCTTTCCATGTAAATTCTTCCCTCAGCCATGTCATGGGGATATTATTTTATATAAAGAGAGCTTCCCTACAGTAATTTCCACGACATATTTGGAACAGCAAACATTTGTGGCAAACAAGGCTAGAAACACTCAACCATCAAACAGTATCAGTATCTGTATGGTTTTGACATCAGTGTCAAAAGTAATGTTTCTACACTCAGCAGGTCAGCAGATACGGGTGGTTGTGGTCCACACAGAAGAATCGGTGCTGATTTGTTTCCTCACAGTTGTATTGGCTCTGCAGTGGTAAAAGTCTCGTTAGTTCTTGTCTTTGGCATTGTCAGATGCATTACTCTGAATTTTGAAAATTAGAAGAACCATTAGGTACAAGGAGGGAACAAGAAGACCCACAACATATGTTCAGTCTGCAGGCGAACAGTACTGCCTGTGCTAACCCCGATCCTTGTGCATAAAGATGGCCTGGGAAGTTAATTATGACAGGTAAAAAAAAAGAGAAAGGGCTGTAGGAATTTGCTCCAAATGACAGCAAATGCAGTTGGCAGGATGACTGAAACTCAGTCCCTGAAGAATCCCTCCAGGATATGTAGCTTCCCTGACACAAAGTGAGTGGGCTTATTAGCTGGATTCGATGACTTGTATCATTTGCTACCCCTAGCCAGAATAACACATGTAATTCTTCCTCCTCCAAATTTTTTTTTCTGCCATTGGATAGGGGTCAGCTCCAGAGATCAATTTGTTTATTTGTGGTGGGGGTTTTTTCTGATGATGGATGAGCCAACTGATAGTGCCATCACCACCTTGTGAACCCAAGGATAAATTCACAGGCTGTTAGCAAAAGCACTGCCTGATACCTGTCATCTCCACTGAGCACGTACTGCTCCCTCCTCCCCAAACTCTCAGGATGGCTGGAGGCTCTTTTTCCTTCAATGTTTTGGTTTTCACTGAGCTGCACCCTGTGGTTAATTTTCCTTCTTACTTTGCAGCTTCTCCTCACCAGCCTGAACGGCTACGTGAGTTTATTCCACTTTCAGATCTCACAGCTCACCAAGCGCGAGGCGCAGGGAGGCTCAGTGGCACAGATTTCAGAGGATCTGGCTAATTTCTCTCCTGGCTGGCATTAGGGAGTAAATAACTGAGGATTTGTACCTGTTCAATTGAAATAAATCCCCAAGGGTTTGTGAAGACAGAGGAAAAGATGGTTTTCCAGTCATGGCCCACCAGATGCCAACAGGGGGAGTTTCAGCTCTGCCTCAGATTTAGGCCTCTGACAGTCTCCTCACCTTTACTGATATTGATCATGAGGGATAAAAGTTATTTATTTTCCCACATTTCAATAACATTTCTTAACGCCTCTTTCCTTTAAAGAAACACTTCCACAACTCTTCTATAGATTAAAAATGAAGGTGCAGTTCATATCTCTTGTTGAAATCCTTTTAAGAAGAGACCAGTGATGGAATGGTTCTACACCTTGCTTTGCTAGAAGGAAAGAAAGCTAATTTGCCTTTGAGACAAACCAAAACTAGATTTTAGTAAGTAATCTCCATTTCTCCCTCCTCCCTGATGACTGAGGCACAGTTGACTTCTCTTGCTCATTTTGCATAAACTAAGATTTGAGTGATAAGATTTTAGAAAACCAAAAATCTGCCTCTGTCCTATCAGTTTAAATCAATTAATTCATAGCCAGTTAGAAAAAAAATGTAAAAAACCCCATACCTCTTTGATATGTTTGTTTGCTTAAGGGATAGGTAAGTGGGGAAGAACTTCCATTGTGAGGAGGCAGAAAAACATCGTATGAAAATGAAGCTCAGTCCTTAGAGTGAGGGTGTAAACCATGCTTGTGTAGCAATGAATGGAGGAAGGCTTTTTGGAGAGATTTTGTGTCTTTATAAACAGGACAGACTATGTCTGTGCAACGCTGCAGTCAGTTCTGTCAGGTCCCAGCGAATTACAGTTTCTTTTATTTTCAGAAAATTTTTCCTTTCTTATGTGAAAAAATGTTTTGGAAATTGACTTCAAAGAAGAAGGACTGTGTATTTTTTGTAACAGATGCATGATATTTCCAGTTGCTACTGAAGAGGGTACCTTCCATATAATGAGCCTCTAGGGTTCACTCAAGTTGCATTTCAATCATTTTTTGCAGCCATCCAGACCAGACTTCAGCTGCTGAATCTGCTTCATTTCTGGGTGTGAAAACAAGAACAGATTAAATCCAAAGCTCTTCAGGAGAAAGCTGAAATGTCCTGAGTCATCCAATGAGAGTTAACACTAGCTCCTCTTTTCTGAGACTTATTACCTCTGGCTCTGAGCTTCAAAACTTCAACTACTTTCAACTATGATGTCGCAGCTGACAGGGTCCAGAGCTGTGATCTTGTCAGTAGAGGACAGGATGGAAGAAATCACCCTTTGGCAGACTTGGGCAAATCCTGGAAAATGGATTTCTGTGGAAAGAGCATTTTTAAGGGATTAAAAATTCTTCATCTTCCACTTGGCATCTGAAATTTGAATTTGCAAGCTTAGTCTTTTCCTTCATACCCACCCACAGAAGGGCCATGCTCTGTGTAATATACAAAAACATACAAGTAAGGATGTCTGTGTATATATGTATGTATGTATATATATATATAGACTGTAATTGCCTATTTCAGAGATCCAAATCAAAATTCATATCTATAGCAGTGATACTCATCATTTCACTCAGTCCAGTTTCGCAGTCAGTTAAAAACCTTTTTAATTAGTAGCTATCAGCAATCCTGTGAGTGGGTTGCTGAGTAGAGAAGGTTAATGCTGTATCTGAGGGGGAGGGGAGACAACTTACTGCTGCAGGAATTAGGGCATTTTTCTTGATTTGATGAAATTGCGTTGGAGAGAAATCCGCCGTGTCTTGATATTGACATAATCGCATTGCATATGCTGAAACATCCCTCTGTAATGGGCTGATCCTGCGCATTTACCAAAGGGCAAGGATGGCCTGGTGAGGTTTGCTGAGGTGCTCCATCTATTCCCATGCCAGCAGACCAGCCAGGAGGGGTGAATGGTTCCAGGGATATTAGGAGGGATGCCAAGATCAGTCAAGGCTGGCAGGTTTTACTGGGACAGTTGCAATATTGCAGTAATACATCTGTCTGGGCATGGCTCTTGAGTCAGAAATGGAGAGTAAAAGTAATTCCCAAGGATACTGAAGTAGGTCACTCCATCCCTGACTGTGACCCAAATATCTCCCCGGAGAATGAAGCCTCATTTCACACGCCAGCCAAGCAGTGTGAAGACAGAGCTGGAAACCATTCCAGTTCTCCTGTGTGTGAACTTGCGGTTAGAGCCCAGACTGGTTGTCGAGGCCCCTGGCAGAGAGTGAAAGAGAGGAAAAGCATGTGGATGTATAGGGGATGTTTAGACCAAGAACTGAGAGAGGCTGTGTCACAGGATTAAGGCAGCTATGCAAGCTTGCACAGGTATTTCCACTCGTGCTGTCCTCACACCTTCTCTGAGTGGAGATTTTTGTCCTGGACACAAGGGCTGCTTGTAGATTGCAGGATGCACTGCCATGCACCACACAGACACAGCCTCTGGCCACGTCTGCTCATGTGGACACACCAGTTTGCACCATGCCAGGGTGTACCCTGCCTGCCTGTTGAAGGCAGTGGACAGGGAAGGAGCTGTGGAGCAGCAAACACCAGCTGGGATGGCTCTGGGTGCCAGCCCCACAGTGCCCAGCCAGATGCCATGCCCAGCCAGATGCCATGCCCAGCCAGGCCTGTGTCTCATCCATGCCCTACTGAGCTCTGAGGCAGAGCTCTTTTGGTTGCACCAGTGAGGATCCCAAGGTTGTATTCTGTAGCTGGGGGATCTGGTCCATGTTTGGGAAATGTACAAAATGTTGCTCGGGAAAATGTTGTTTGGGTAGCGTGCAAAATGGCTGCTGCAGGATGTGGGGTATGTCTTTCTGTGTGTTTGACCAAGAAGACAAAACTGCTGCTGCCACAACACCATGTAAAGCACCAAGGATCACAATGGTTTTTTAAACAGGATAACCCAGTCAGTGGGGAGGTAGGTGGTGCATGCACTACGTGCACAGCTGGCTTTGCAAACCATGAAATCAGAAGCCATGGGAAAGAGTAAGTAGGAAAGCATCAGTTAACTTGTAGTATGAAGGTGGACATTTGACAGAAGTACATTAAAAAATGTTAATGCTAAATGAAATATCAATAGAAAATGCCTTATATCTCTATCTATATCTCCCAGGCAGGCTTACATGGACAGTAAATAAAATAGTGTGCTTTTATGGAGTAAGGCCAAGATGCTGTCAGGGATCATATATCTTTTAGTCAAAAGTGATATAGGATCGTGCTGTCTCTAAAGAGAAAAGGGATGACTACAGAGGAGAAATATCTGTAGAAGAATTGTTGGTTCTGAGAGCTGTGTGTTTAAAGCACAGAATCCCATGAAACACTGCCAGGAATTAGAGAGGGACAAGAAGCAACGCTTTAAAACAAAACAAAACAAGAAAATAGGAAGCAAGTAAGTTGCGTCTACCATATGCCTAAGAACAATAGTGCTGAGTGAAAACCTGCTGGACTTGGTTGGGAACGCTGTGGTTTAGCCAGCCCAACTAAGCTGAACTGGAATGCTCTTTTTGTCTTTCAACAAGCTTGTAAAGGCTGGCAGAGATCTGGTCAGCTGTTCTAGCCCTGCTTAACAGCCCTCAGAGTTCAGTTTTTATATCTGGATAGGGGCCCAGTAGAAAAATCAAGGGTCAAGCAGGTTGCGTTTGAGTGGTGTGTGGAATGGGTTTATTCTGCATGGAAGAAAAATGTTTGTTGCCTCAGAAAGATGTGTCCTCGTGCACTCCTATGAAGCAGGGGATTGCTGTGTAAATAGGAATGTGAGCAGTAGTTTGGGGAATTATTTCATGCTTGTGACGTTACACAGACTGGTTTAGCCCTTTGTTTAAGGGCTCGTGTCCAAATTGGTTCAGGTCCAAGTCAGAGCTTTGGTCCTGCACCTTGCTCCCTCACTTCTTGCCAGCACTGATATTTGCATGGTCATGTCATGAGCCAGTTCAGGGAACTAAACTTCTTAAAGGCCTCAGCTTTTTCCTGCAGAGTTACTTTTTACCTGATTTGACTCCCTGAACCAGCTCACAGCAGCGTCATAGCAAGGTCTGGTGTTGGCACACAACATCTTGCTGGAATTTGTGGCTGGGGTGAGAAGGAAATGACAGGACTTGGATTGGTTGAGCTCCTGGGGAACCTCAACTTACAGCAATTTACCCTTCCTCCTGCTCCACTGCATCCATGTACAGACCTTCAGTCCCCTTGGATATTTTACGTCCACGTTTACCTGACTGTGGACTCTTTAACTGGACTCCTGCACTCATCAGCATGTGTCCATTTGGGTCTGTGAAATGCTGTGGGTTCCCAACTTGGAAGGCTTAAATCCCACTACCCCGATGGCTCCCTCTCAGGTCATGGCAACAGGGGCATATAGAGAGGTACAAAGACTCCCTGCCATGTAACTGAGGTGATGCTGACTTATTTTGGTCACATCTTGGGAAGGAAAATGGGTTGGTGTCAGTGTCCTGGCCTCATCCAATGCTGGTGAATCTTAACATCATTGCTCATCCTCTGGGCACAGGCAGGCTATGCAGTCGCATCCATTTAATCTTAGGAAGATAGCTATGTATGAAAATAAATAGACCTCAGGATGGCAATGATTTGATCCCATCTTCTCCTTTAAGGAGCCCAGAAGTATCAACAGAAACATGCACATTGGTATTACTGGTAGAAAAAAGGGCTTCAGAGCATGGTCTCAAATGGTGTCCCCCAGGAACTTGCCTTACCAAACAATGACATCTCCTTCAATGCAAAGAAAGTCAGAGTATTTTCAAAATTTGGCATGTAAGTAACAGTTGCAGTCACTGCAGAGATATTGAGCAATTGTGGCTGAGCGTGGGAAGTGGCCTGTGAAATCAGGAGAGGTGGGGAAAAGTCCCAATGTACAATTTCTCTCCTAAGTATGGGTTCCACATTTTATGAAGGCCTGAGAGCCTGACTGTAATTTCACCTTTTCTGACAGTTTGACTTCTATTTCCATTTGCCAGCTGTTGTCATTATTTTATGCCTCCATCACTCATCTGTTTGCCATAGCAATTTCTGTTAACTCTATCCCAGCTTATATGCATTAACTACTAATGGCTTCAGGTGGAGGGCCTTGGCCTTCCTTCTTCAATGTTTCCTCAGTGTTCTTCTGTTGCTGGGTGTGGGATGCAGGAATTTTTTTCCCCCCAGAATGAGGCTGTAGTTACCTGAGGGTTGAAAAAATGAACATTGTAATTCAAGTCAGTAGCACATAGCAGTGAAGAATGTAAATGGTGCTTTTCACTTAACCTGGTTTCTTACAATCCCTTTTTTCATCAGTAGCAGACAAGTGACTATTCCAATAATTAAAAGGAATACACCTGGAGAATTAGCTGCATAATGAGTGCCCCAGAAGTTGAAACTTCAGCTCTCTGATTGTGCTTTTGGTCCCCACAGACCTAAATTGCAGAAGCCAAATTCCAGTTTAGAGCTGCTGCTTTCAGATGGTTGCATGAGCTCTGGTATCAGCACCAGTTAAAGAACATATTATTCTTATATTAATTATCCTTTTCCAGTGCATACCTCAAAGTGACACTTAACTGGAGGAAGACTAGGGAAGAAATAAATATTGAAATGTGATAACATGCATTTTATGTGGTTTATCCATGGTCAGAAGTGAAAGCAGTGATCTGATAAGTCACTCCTGAGGACGGGAGAGAATTACTCCCACTGTGGAGCTATCTATGGCTGGTTCTGGCCATATGGAAATACAAAGTTTCTATGCCCAGGGGCGATGGGACAAAATCTAGAGTATCTGTGCTCCTTTATGTGTGAGTAAACTGGCTGTATTTCTCTCTTATTCAGAAGATATTCATCTTGCTTTTTAATCTTAGAATATAAGCAGGGCTGAATCTCAGAGAAAAGGCTTGAAAAAACCCAGTAAATTTCTTTTTCTTGTTATACAGCTTCGGACACCCTTTTATGAATAAAATGGCACGGCCAAGCGTGAAGTAACAAAGGAATTGGAAGCAGTGGCCAGCATGTGGGAAGTCAAAACTATCTACAGCTGAATAACGCTCTTATTAGAAACGAAGGGCAAACAGGAGAGTAATTTATTATTGCCTCTCTATGTGGCTTCAGAGATCACATAATCCAAAGTAAAAAATGGCATGCATATGTTCCCTAAGATATTCTTCAGCATAGAGGGGCTATATATCAAAACCTTATTTCCTGGTAATGAATTTTAAATAAGTGCCCAGGGCATCAGGTCACTGATGTTTCCACTTTGCAAACTGGGTGGGCTATGAAAGCCCCTAGAGCCCTTCAAAGGCACCTTAAAAAAAGATCCCTAGCCTTAACTGACCAAACTTTTCAAGAAAAACACCTGAAACAATTAGGAGAATGAAAACCAGGAGGTCAGATTACTTGGCTCATGGCTGAGGATTTACATAAATAGGCCTAACCTTTGACTTGAAAATAAAAGGTAAGTACAGAGCCCTGACAGAACAGCAGGTCATTGGTATTTACTCTGTAAAGTACTGCCTCTGATGCTATGACAAAAATGCCAGGAATTCCACTGATCACTGTGTGCTGATAGGGCTCAAAGGTATGCAGCCAGCTAACAGAAACCCAGCCTACCTGACTGATCGAAACTGCATTACTCCCACGCGTTTATAACCCGCAATCTGCGAGCGTGGGAAAGCGTGCAAGGCCTGAGACTAATTCCTCGGAAAAGAAAAAAAAAAAGGAGAAAGTTGCTGTCTTTAACCATTTTTTTTTTCTGGTGGTTTGGGCAACATATAATAAAATTAACAAAAATTCTCCGAGTGAGCATCTTAAGACATTCTCTTCACAGTGTGTGCTGCTGTTCAAGAGACTCCAGAGCTGGTGTTGCTCAGGCAGGCTTGAGATTGGTACCACATTCAGCATCATGGGACTTTGTCAAAGAGGAGCTGTGCTTCAAGTGTTGAACTGGTAACCAGCTGTGGGAAGCCAGTCCCTGGCTCAGTTTTTAACTGAGGAAACTCTAGACAGCAAGTGTGCAGAAGAAATGCCATGCTGTGTGTTTGTGCTACATTTTGTCAAGCAATGGCTCTGTGCTCACAGATCAGAGAGGGAAAGGTGAGCAAAACAATTTTTTTTTTCATTTTTAGTTCTAGTACAAAAGCAAAGATGTTTTAGATTTTTTTCTTTTCTACATGGGTAGCAGAGAATGGAGGACCCCTGTAAAAGTGGAAACAATAAGGGCAGAGTTTTTATGTTCATGTTTTGTAGAGATAAATTCGGTTTCCTGTTCCAGTTTGAGACACAGGCACACACCAAGTATCCTGCAGGCTGTTTCAAACTTGTTTCACTAATTAATCAAAAGTGATCCATTACAGAAAACCTGCAGGAATGTCAGAGATGGATGCTTCTGCTCTCCTGTTTTTGACTTGCTTGTTGCAACAGAGGGGGAAGCTGTTACTGCCTGTCTAGTAAATTATTGAAGGATGGTGTAAGAGAGCCTGCTGCCTTCCTCTTGAAGGGCCGGGGAGCCTGGGGCTAGCCAGCCACATGCTGCTTTCCCTGTCTGCTAGACCACTGTGGGGTTTTGGAGGGAGGTGGAGGAACATCCCACAGCTGGGTATTGATCAGAGAAGACAGGCTGGCCCCATGCCCTGGGCACTGCCTGGCCAAGCCCAGGGATTGGGAAACTGGGCAGGCAGTGGTGAAGCAGAAGGAGACAGTGGCCACCTGAGGATGGTCAAGGAGCGTGTCCTGGTGAGGAGATGGGTGTCAGTCCCCCTGTGCTGGGCAGGTTTGAGCACTGTGGGAAGAGAAGCTCAGCCCAGCACCCATGTTTGACTGGCATGGCCAGGGTACCACTGGGCACAACTTCCTTCCCTCTCTGGCCAACAGGCATGAACTCAAATGGAAGTTAAAACTGTTTGAGGGACACCAGGTCTGGATGGAGTTCATGGTGACGACAGGCCCTTTGGTGTTAGTCCCGGTGCCTCCCATTGCCAGGCTCAAGTGCCTCCTCCAATGGACCCCTCTGGTCCTGGTCTTCCTGGACAGAGCAGTAGCCAAGTGGCCCCTCTTCTGAGTCAGTTCTGTGATCCCCTCATGCTAAGAAGGCCAGACTGCTTTCGTGTGGGTGTGTAGGTGTGCTGTGCTGGCACTGCGTCACCGTGTCACTGGCGCACTAGGCTCGGAGGCCATGGGGCAGAGGTGTTACCTATCCAGTCCCTCTACTGTGCTACCACGTGCTTGATCTCTTGCACCCTGAACTCTGTTCCCTGCCCTGCTCTTGTCATCTTCTTCTGTTTTACAGGCAGGCTGTTAAGGGCTGCATCCTTTGTGGAGTGCTATCCCTGCAGAGTCTACTCACAGACTGCTCTTGAGTGCTTTCAGACTAGATTTTGGCCAGTGAGATAGATTTTGTGGAATGCTGAACTTTGTACCCTGCCTTGAACAGCAGACTATGGCTGTACTCCTCTTCTGATTATCTTTTTACTAAAATGTTCAGTATGTAAATCCTCTTACCCCATTTTACTGATGTCTCTGGTGCTGGCAGTGGAGCTGGAGCTGAGCTGGATCTTTCTCAGTCCACTCACTGTCCCTTCTGGGGGTGCCAAAAAACTGATGCCTGAGGTGGCCACCTAAAACACAGAGACTAGACAAGAATAAGAGAATAAAAGTAGGTATTTATTTGAAGGGCCTTCAAAGGTACACCCTGGGCAGTCAAAAGGCTACACCCAAGATGGACCGTGGGTCACGGGTTCTTCACCCTTTTGTAAGTTTTGTCCATTTGGATATCAGGGTTAATTGTCCAATTATAACTTCAGTTAATGATGTAATTTCCCCAAGTTTACCTCCCCTTCTTAGGATTTTAGTTTACACATTTTGGGCCTAGGACAATCTAGGTGTCCTTGGAGAGCAAACTTAGAGAGGTTTGTTATGTCTAACCAGCATGAGAGAGCAGCAGCTAACAGGCCACATGAAACTTCAGAGTTACCCACTAGACAGTACAGGATTTGAAAAATATAAAAGTTAAAACCTAAGGCATCATTACCATCAAAAACATGTTCTGGCTTACTGTAAAATGCCTAAGGGCAGTACTGAATTCATCCTTATGTGATCTCTGATGGTAGGGGGCTTTTTATTAATGGTAGTCATGCCCCTCCATTCTTGCAAAACCACAGGAAACTATTTAGTTTGACAGGACTTTCAAAACATTATGCTGCCATTTGCTTTCTTCACATAATCATTTGCTTTTTTTAGGATCACTGTTAAAGGTGGCATTCACCCTGACATTCTACAGTGGCTGTTAAGTTTGTGCACAGGGTAATTTTCCTTCAGTCCCTATATGTAACAGAGCAATTGACCTCTCCAGCCCCTCTTTTAGCTTCTGCCTTGGAGGTAGAGCTAAATTTTCACTCCCTGCAAGAGCTGAATTGAATTTTTTTGGGGATACTGTTGGGGTTGGACCCTGCTCCCAGAAAGTCATCTTCAGCCCCTTCAGTCTCCACCAATGTTGTTTTGTCCCCAACCAATAAGTGCCTCTCTCCCCAGACAAAAACAAGAATTTCACAAAATTTTAACCCCAAGGAGACTTTTTCTACCCCAGCTCTGTATTGGTTCAACATGTTATTTTTTCCTCCACTCACCCACTTCCTGTGGTGCCTACTTAAGGTAAGACTGGCCCTGTAAAACTCACGTCAGACAAGCTTGCCTTCTTCTGCCTGTAGATCTTTCCTCAAACCTAACAAGACCATAGCCAAGACCAGAGATTTGGGTACCTACATTCAGCTGGAGGTTAAGATGCCCCTTTTTTTGCTCAGGTTGGTTGTCTGCTCCTCTCCAGGCACAGTGCTGTCCCCAGCTCCATCAGAGGACTCCCTTGAATGGTACCATCCCCTGGGTTGCTCATCACATGCTCTCCACACATTTGTAAACTCCTCCAGTGCCCTCATGTAGCTCAGGCTTGTTAGGTTGCTTCCCACTGCATAGAAGAGCTATTTCCTATATTCACTCATAGCTGGGAAGCATAAACATTCAGAAGCAAAACATTACTCAAAGTCATAAGGATAGAAGGCTGCAGTTGTAAAATCTTGTGTGGAGAAGCCCATTTTGTCTCGTGAAGAGCTCTCAGGCACCATATCAAGCTCGTGTTTTGCTAGAGGAGGCATCAGCTGAAACAGCAGCAGCCAAAAGGCATTGATTCGTTTCATTTATTTTTAACTTTCCCATTGAAATGCCTGAGGGGGGAAAAAAAGAAAAGGAAATCACTCCCTTGGAGAGCCCTTCAGCTCTGGGAAAGATACCTGCTGCAATCTAGAAACAAGCTTGTTCAGGGGACAGCCAGGCCAAGCACTGCCCGGGGGGCTCTAGTTTGTTCTTCCTTAATTTATTTAGACCATGAGCACAGCCACCTCTTTCAAAAGCTGTTGCTGTGAGTTTGGTTTTCGGTTTGGGTTTTGGTTTTTGGTGTGGTTTTTTGGCTGGTTTTTTTTTTTTTTTTTGAGGAGAGCTGAGCAGACTCCAGTCATGGGGGTGGAACACAGCGAGAGCCGGGAGAGCCCGAGCCTGGGCAGCCTGGGCTGCGTCAGCCGGCCGGTCACAAGGATGCCTGTCATGTGCTGCTGCTCCTCACACAAAGATCCCTTTCTTTCCATGCCCGGTGGGTTCTCCATCAATGAGAGGACCTTGTCCTACAAACAGAAATCAAACGTCCGTAATTGCAGTGTCGCTGATAAAACATGACTTCTTTACCAATTTGTACAAGCACTTTGACCTCCTGCCTCGGTGCAACAGACTTCGAAGATTGTTTTTGGTCTCTGGCTCTTTTTAAGGCTGTGCTGGAAATACTGTAGGGAAAGTTTATTTGCGGGGTATTTTTGATCTGTCTCAAGCAAAAAGCTAAGCTCGTGCACTTACAGTCAAAATTGCACTGAATTGTCTGGAGTGACTGCTAGCTCTAAAAAAAAATGGATTTCAGGTTATGGTTTACTTTTTGTTTAAATTTAGAACTGCTTTTGCATGAATAACTAGTTTTATGTGTTTTCAACAAAAATGAGAACAAAATTTCTGCTCCACACAGATTCCATTCCTAAAAAAATGTGAAAAACTTAAGAAGGTTGAAAAGAAAAAAAAAAATCAATGCTGAATAGCATAGCTGAGCAGCTGTCTTATTTTTTTTCTTTCCTAAACTGAATTATTGCTATAACTGTTCTTTCTAAGTTAAGATCTCACTGGGGGAAGAAGAAAGTTTCTAGGTTTCCCAGCAGGGAAGTCTTTAACAAGAAGTTAATGTAGGATAATGAAGGGGTCAGGAAAACCGTAAGCATGAAGGGATTGTCCAGGAGGCTGTGCAGAGAGGAGTGCAAATAAAGATGCTAAATAGGAGGGGAAATGTGCAGCAAGCCTTTTGAATTTTAACCAAGCTCTTCATGCCACAGCACATCACCCTGGGCACAGCAATCAGCAGCACCCATGGTCAGCGTCCCAAGTTGTCACAGAGAAGGAAAATTTCTTGTTTGTTCACGTGTTCATCTTTAAAGGGAAATACCTTACAAGTGACAGGATTTAAAGTCTAGAAGATACATAGGAAGACAATGCTGTTTAAACACAAAGCTCAACTGAAAATCGAGAGAAGGAGGTATTTTTGGGATTCTGGGATTATGCTTGAAGTTCCTAACATTTAACTCCTACAACAGGGAAGTATAACAGAACAAATTAACTGGGCTAGCAGACCAGTTAGATTTGCTGTTGTTTTTAAGTCAATAGGTCACTTCCCTGGGTTAGGGGTTGTGCTCTGCCAAACAGCAGGATTTTCTAGCTGGTCCTGTATTGATGAGAAAATAACTCTCAGAATCTGTGGTGCCATAGGTCATCAATACAATAAGAAATTATTATGTTCTTCAATACTGAAAAACCTCTGCCTTTAATATTCTTAGAATATTATATTGTTTTTCAAATATACTACATATTTTTTCGAATATATTAAAAACCTATCTCAGCCAATTATTTTTGCAAGGACAAAGGGATTTGCAATCACACAAGGGATTTTATAGACATTATCTTCTGAATTCCACATGAGAAGCTGTGTACTAACTGAGCTGGTAGTTGATTCAGATTTAGTGACTAGAGTGGGATTCTGCCAGTTAGGTCCCTGTAGGGCCAGGCTTGGATACTCAGAAGTGTTACAGCCATGGAGACTATTTCATCCTGCTGATGTAGGTACCTCTCTGGTCTGTATAGTTGTGTTTGCATTGATAATCCCTGACAGTGAAATAGCTTGCCAGCTTTAAACAGTGCACAGGATGGATGAGACACAGCATGAGTAGAACCGAGTTCCATGAACAGATCCGTGTTGCCGAACAGCATTATCAGCAACAGAAAAAATGCTATCTCATCTACCAGTTTCAGGAGATTTTATTGTTCCCTGGTAGGATAAGAAGATTACATGTTCCTTATTTCAGAGAGAAGTGTTTTTTATCTCTGAAATGTCCTCACTTCTCAAAAAGCAGATGTCACAGGCTGAAATACTTAAACACTGAGGAAAATGACAGATCTCCCCTTTTCTTCTGCCCTCAGCAGAAATGAGGTTTTGGCTACCTACTGGCATTTTTTTAGGAATTATGCCTGCTCAGTTATTTATTTTTATATTGCTGCAACTTTTTTTCCTGATTCCTGCAGAAATGAGGCTTATGCAATCCTGCTGCATGCGCTTGTATCTTCGTCACTTCCACACCCCCGAAATGTTTTGAACCTATTGACAAATTTCAACCCATTGATCTCTCAAAGAAATCAAGTTCCTACAAGCTTTGGGAAGATAACCTGCTCACAGAGAGGATGGCTGCAGTGTGAACAGGCACTATTTCAGACAGAGGAAAACCCACCTGTAGGAAAAGTGCTTATTTATAAACACCTGTCCATGGGGAGAATTTCAGGGAAACCTTGTTCCTTCTTTGAACTGAAGTCAATTGAGTTTGAGTTCAGCAGCCAGACTTCAATGTGCTGATCTCCACAGCATGTGGGGATACTGATTTGTAGTAATGATTTACCACCTTAACTGCATTTAAAGCTAATGATTTTAAAAACCATTTAATTTTTCATTTCCTCTCCTTTTCTTTCGCTTTTTGTAAAGAACCAAAGACTGCCCAATAGCCTGCCTCTTAAGACCAAAACTTTATGCCCATCACCCTAGAAGTCAACCCTTGACCTTTAACACTGTCACTTTTCTCTGTGGATTCTCTGAGGTTAAAGTTACAGAATTGCCGAAACAGATAACAGAGTGCAGAAGGCTGAAAAGTGACTGGGACGAACCTCCAGGGACAAAGTTAATCTGTTGGAGCATTTCCTGTGTGTACTTTGAAACCCCTCAATTTAACGTGATCAAAGCATGAGCCGATACGTTCCAGCTCCCTACTGAACAAACAAATTTGCTGCTTATCGTTGTTGCCACCTCAGCCTTTAATTTACTTTACTTAGTAAGCCAGTACACGTTAAATGAACAACCTGGTTACTACAAATGCTGGGTGCTGCTCTCCAGAAAAGGCTGCAGTTTTCCTGACATGATATAGCTCAGCACATCACAGACCCTGTTTTTCCCCACAGTCTCAATGTAAAAGGAAGCTTAAGCCATACACAGCCAGTGTGGTCAACAGTGGCCTCTAAGGGACCACTAGATCCATCAGCATCCACTGGATTATATTTCAATATCTTGGGATTCTACCTTTCTTTTTCATTCAATTCCTACAGGGCATATGTGGACCAAGAAAATAAATGGTGGTGCTTTCAAAATGCATCAGTTAATTCACATTAACATCTTTCAAAGCACATATGGATTAACAGATCATTTTAAATGTCACTTTTTTTTTGGTCAAAAGCTGTAACTAATACTTTTTTTGATGGTCTGGTAGTTGGGATTTTTTTTTCCCAAAACATATCTTTACTTAAGTTAGTAATAACAATAGTAAAGACTAGTGTGAGGTGTTGCATGAAGGGAGCATGGCCAGACAGCCTGGCTTGTGTATGATAATGAGCTAAAGTGGCTGCTTTCTGTTTTTAAACCAAGTCTAAAACATTTTCATAGTTTTCCACTTACTTAAATCCACTGGCCCATATTTTCCAGCATATTTGCCTTTCCTTATTCTCAGGGAAATCGAGTCCAACGATTTGATTTCCGTGTCAACTCTTCTTCAGTGCTTCTCTGTGTCTACAGAACCCCTGAACTAGGAAATTACTCCTGTCCCTCTAAGGTATATGTTTCTTGGTCCATCATGCAAATATTGAAATATTCTGGGCTACAGAAAACAATCAGTCAATAAATCAACCCCTTGAACCAACCTTCCTTCCAGAGCAATGCTAGAAGGGAACTTCACTTGATATAGATAGTTACAGATATAACCTACTCTTCATCCAAATCACGGCTGCCTTTGGCAGTTTCTTTCCTTCTTTCAAGTAAAAATGACTTCTTCAAACATTCTGCAAGCTCAGATATTAACCATAATCTGTTTTTATTCTACTTCTGTGTCATCACTCATTGAAACTGCAAAATGCTTAGACAATGTAAGTAGTGATGGAAAATTTCTAAAAAGGTGCGGTGCAGTGACACGTCTCCTCTTGGAATTAATGGGACGTGTGATGCTCTCCTGCACAATTCCCTGAGTGTTATTCAGAGACTTGTGAGCATCTCTGTAGGAAATGACAGGGCAGCCAGCCACATATGGCAGTGTCTGCTGACACAGATCAGTCTCCACAAACAATTCAATAACAAACGTATCATGTCTTTCCCCATAATAACCATAGACTAGTTGAGTTTAAGGGTTTGTGAAGATTGTAGGTGATCTTTTGGTTTTGATGGCATGTAAGAGTCTTTCAAATCCATAAAATTCCTTCTCAATGTGGACTTTTATGGATTGCTTTATTCCTCCATGTTATTAATTTAACCAAGTTAAGTGACTTATTTTTCCACCTAAATGAAAACAGTGCCAGACACAGAAAACTCCTTGCCTAAAAGATGAGCTAGCATGAATGAATGACTTGCATTCTTGGGTTAGCTTTAATGAATTAGCTGTAACTTTTGCAAGATAATGGAAGATTTATCGTTTTGCCAAGCTGGTTTCAAATTTGTCAAAGGAAACCTAAGTGTAACTATTTGCCATTTTCAAGAACAAATTTAGGCAGCAGAGTTGGCTGGGAAATGTTTCCATGCTGCTCTGGGATGAAGCAGATCTCTAAAAGTATTCTCCAAATAGGGAAAAGAGCAAGTTTATTCTGGACTAGGTGGTAGCCTGGTGCTTGCTTTTCACATTGGGGTTATTGGAGAAACAGATTTAAACCCTTCATTGGCTTGGTCTGGGTTTCTCATGCCAGGAGGGATTCCCCTGACACCACTCCATCAGCTGCTCTGTGATGGGTCTCCTTAAATATCTCTGGCCATGTAAGTTGCTTGTGCTTCTCCGAGAGATGTTGTCTGTGTGGGTTTGAGCACTGCTCTACCATGAGGGAGACTCAGATGCATGCCCCTGAGTATTTTTAATTTATAAAAAGTGGAAACTTCTATGGTGGATGGGCTTGAAGAAGATGCCTCTTCTTTTCTATCAAATGACACTGGTGAAGAGAAGACCTAATCCTGAAATTGAAATCCCTACATCAGCTCCAGTAGCCTTGACACATATTGGCTCCTAGAGCAACACAAGCTGTTATTTGTACAAAAAGTTTCATTTAACATCTATATTTCCATAAGAATCACTGGTTTTTTTAACAAGTCAACATTTTGGAAGAAAAGATATTTTATAGAAATTTCCAAAGCAACTCTAAGGAATAGGAGGCCAAAGGACTGGTTCTTTGGGCTGCTCTGTGGACTCTCACTCAGACCTCTAAAAGCTTCATCTCTGTGACTCCTCATCCCAGCTGCTCTTGGCATAACTAATCATGGAAAACCACAGCTGATGCTATCTGGAACATGCTGCTAATGGCTGCAAATGCCCTCACAGGTATTCCTGTCTGTGCTGAAGCAACCAAACAAATCAGGGCCTCTAATTGAGCAGGGCTGCATGGAGGGCAGCAGCCCAGAGGCGACAGTGACCCATGTGTGGAGCCCTTACACAGCTAGTAATGACTTTTTAAAGCAGAATGGAAACAAAATATTTAAAATCCCCCACAAAGGAGTCCCATAAGCTGCTCAGCTGTACTGGAGGCCCTGTCTCAATGGAAGTCTGGCTGGATGGTTGGGAAGTAAATTCTGCACATCCCTGGTTACTAAAGGAACAGGAGCCAGGATTTGTGAGCCTGGTTTGCTCCTTAGTCCTCCTCTTCTGGATGAATATTAGTTATACTTTTCTAGACAGTTTTGTGGGTAGGTAGAGACAAAGGAGAAAGTAGTCAGGAGAACAAAAATCTATCTATTTCTGTGACAAGGCCACCTGCTTGTGTCTTCTCAAGGTGGTGGCCTCACTGTGTGTACTGCTTCTCTTTTCCTCTACAGACAGCCAGTGCTTCATACATCTACAATTTTTCCAACCAGGAGTTATATTAAATTCAGACACCAGTTTTAGCCTTCAAAAATTAATCTTTGCAAAGCATCTATGTCAGGAAAACTGCTGCCCATTAGTAGGAAATTATTCAGAAAAAAGAAAACAAATTTCTTATTTATGTGAGAAACTTCTCTACAATTAAATACAGATATAGGTCAGTAAAATAAGTTCTTTGATCTATTGCTACAAGAAATCAATGTAAATATGTTTCCTGATAAGGGTTGCTACAGCAGAATTGCATTTTACAAACTGCATAGTGTGCTATTATTCAGGAAATGTGTTCACTGATATACATGCCTCCACTCAGCCTCATGGCTGAAAGGTTTGCTTTTTCTCATATTATAGTTCTTGCACATTTTTAGATAAGGTGATTAAACTCATGAAGGCATGGAAGAGAGTACAAATAGGGAAAATTGGTTCTAGAACATACACAACCATTGTTGAAACAGAGACCAGTTGATTGTTTTCAAACAAACGTAGATTAGTAACATTTGAGATTAAACTGCAAGGCAAATATTAAGAGGGGTTAATTTATACTGTCAACTCTGACTATTCTGGGTTTCATCCTTTTGCTAGAATAGATGAGAGCATGACTCCACCACAGCTGTAAAAAGGCTTGTTCTTCATGGAGTTTTGTCCTGTTTCAGGGAGAACAGCACTCACCGTAGAAATTGAGCCCCCCCAGAGCTTCCACAAGCTGCTCACTGAATGCTGGTCGTACTGAATGCTCAACAGTTCCTTACCTTGGGGCAGATTTGTCCTGGGCTTTAGTGGGGTTGCTGGTATGGGAAGATGAGAATGATCACAGTGCTGTTAGAACTCCAGCTGTGATTCCCTATTTACCAGGGATGCTGCCGTAATAATGAAGGGAATCCAGGTAACTCCTTTCATGGTTTGTAATCCTACCTGAGCAATGCCTGCTGGATAGAAATTGTTCAGCTAGGCAGGACTGAGCTTATTAAATATGGTCTCAGCATGAAAATATGTATATGAGTGTACAGGTTTAAGCAAAGCCATCTCATCAGATTTAATATGGGGGATATGAAAAGACCATTGTCTAGTTAAAAACAAGAGTGTCAGGGAAGTGCTTGCAGTATTATTTCTTTGTTTTGGAGAGCAGATGGCTGAGCTATCAGAAGCAGAACACTGCAGAAGGATGGGAAGAGCAGGAGTGCATCTCTGCGCTCTGGTTACAGAGTCTGGGATTTGACTACTTGTGGGCTGCTGTAAAGTTCCACTTTGCCCAGGCATGGTTTTCATGACAGGGTAAACAATCCTCTTCAGGCTTGAGTGGGATGTCCACCATCCTCATGGTCTGTAGTAGGCAGCAGAGGAAAAAACAGTTAGTTGTTCCCGAGAGAGAGGATGTGGTTCTGGGTTCATGGCCAGAGTAGGAGGCAGTTCCCGCATCCTGCCTTATCGCCGGCTTCTGGAGCCAAGTGTGATGCTCTGCACATCGTGTGCTTGTCATAGAAAAACAATTTCTACAGCTGTCTTCCCTGCAACAGCTTCAGGACAAGGCCTTCCTGGGACAGCCTGAGGGAAGCTCTTGCTTTTTCTTACAGGAGGTGTAATATGCAGTCACATGAGGACAGCCTGAAATAAAAATGAAACTGAAATCTGATTTGTCTTTGTCTGGTCGTTTTGGAGGAGTAATGGGAACCATCAACATCTGGTTTGGGATTTAAGTGAGCCTTATTCTGTTCCATGACTTTACTGCTCCTGACCTTTCTCCTCAAGGTATCTCCCTTCAGTTCTTTGGGAACCAGTACCTTTGTGTGAGTGTGAAATGGGGACAGTAATACTTGCCTTTCTTCTTAGTTCACTTGGAGATCTACTGGTGGAAAGCATTTGGTGGGACAGTCTAAGTTCCTGATGGCAGTTCAGACTGTGATCATGTTCTGCAAAGCTAGAAATGGTTGTTGCTGATGTTGTCTTGGTGTGGTTATAACTCCCAGATTGTGCAGAAAAAACCATCTCCTTAGAGATATGTAGGATTGTCAATGCCATAGTTGTTAGAAATTTAGCTTTATCTTTTTCTCTCTTCATTTCTTCTTTTTTTTACTTTTAAAATATGTTGGAATATTGAATAAGACAGGGGAAATAAATCTATGAAAGAATGCATTAGGAATATATTTTAAGCAGATACCAGGAAACTACAATGTTCATGTTGCCCACAGAGTCTCAATTTGGCTGTTCTGGGATGGTACAGTCTCTAATTACATGAACAAATATCATTTTTGAAGTCATATGATATAAAAATATGGACAATTTAAAACCTTAGGCAAAAAGTCCCACCAGTTACGTTACACTTACTCTGCTTTGTTGTCCTTGTGGGTATGACACTCATTTTCTACAAGAGTTCATTGACAATACAGGGGGTCTGCAAGTGAGCTCCTGACTGCAGTGCTTTCCTGAACAGAGATAGATGTATTAAAATTTTGAAAGGCTTTTCTCGCTCAAGCCCATGAAGGTTGCTAGCAGGGGCCATAGCTGGAGAGCAGAGGCCCTTGGCTGGGAGGAGGATATCCCATTACTATTAGAAGAGCAGGGCTTATCCTTTTCAGATTTCTGAAGAGAAATCTGAAGAGAAATCTGGAAGGATTTCAGAAGAGAAGTATGTAAAAGAGGAATAGCCTGACCCAGACAGAAAATTGTATTTCCAGTCTGTGTGAGGGCATCTAATCTGAGTCATCCTACTTAGGAATGAGAAACTTAAAGTAAGGCTATGGATACTAAAAGATAAAGCTATTGAAAAGATACCTGAAAAGCATGAAAAGAAATTAGGTGTCTCCTTCAGACATGCATCAGGCTTTCCCTCAATCGCTTCCCCAGCAGTATTACATGGAGAAATTCCCCCTTCTGTACAAGCATTTTTCTAGTGGTTAAAGACATTAATGAAGTCTGAGACAGACCTTTAAGTCCTGTTTCTTGGCTGCTCCTAATAGACTGCATGAATTCAATCACATAGTTTTACATCCCTGAGCTTCACCTTATATCTCTGTAAGATAGATACCTCATACAGCCTTGTTAGGACAGACTTCATGTGAAACCAGCAAAGATTTGCTGGGGGGAAAAAAAAGTGTGCTGTAATCATAACATATTGCAGTTATTATCTTTTGCCATTAAAAGAATTGTACTTTTGCATGTGAGAAAGGGAAGAAGGAAAGATGCTCATTAGCAACTTCCTTCCTCAGGCTCTGAGCTTCCAGGGGCTCCTCTCTGGGAAGAGTGAGCACAGCTGCAGTCCCATGGCAGCCTCAGCTGATGGAACAGCTGCCTCTGCAGTGCAGTGCTACCATCTTCCCCTCTCCCACAACCCCACTCCATCCCCTGCACTAGCCTGGATGTTCTCTGCTCCTTTGTAGACTCATTTTGAGGTGTTAATATGGAAGAAATCTACTTGTGACCTTTTGTTTGTACGCATGAGGAAGGCTTTGAAGTGTGGCAGGACACCCAAGGTGCCCTGAGGTGCTGCAGGAGAGGTGCAGGGCTGTGGGGCAGGACAGCAGAAGCGGCTGTGGTGCCAGAACACACACTGACTGAGGCTGCCAAGGAGTCACAGCCTTCCCCTTCAAGCCAGAGGTTCCTGGTGTGATGGAAGCTGCTGCTGAGACTGCCTGACTTCCACAGAGCTCCACAAACACCAGTGTTGCCCTGACTGCTGGGGAAGTGTGAGAATGAAGAGAAGAGGAACGAAGATGTTGTAGAATGGGATTACAATAAAGAATTACAGTAAGAGAGAGAAATAGGAGTCTGGGAGTACCATGGAGAAAATCTGTTTCATGGCTCTGCAAAGTTGGCCAGACTGGGATTATTAGGAGAAGTTTATCTAATAGTCTGGATACACCACTTTCCCATAGTAGAAAGTGCCTGATTTGCTCACCTCTTAAACTCTGCAGCAAGTTCTGATCCTTCCTTTCTCCCTAAGAAGGGATGAAACAGAATTAATAAAGGTTGAGAGAAGGGCAGCAAGGATGAATGGAGGTACAGAGCACCTCACCCTTTTCTAAGGGGGAGCGGCAAAACAGAATAATCACCCTGGAATCTGGAAAAGAGACCTGGCAAGGGCAGAGAGGGGCTGTTGGCTTGTGGTCCTTCATGGGACTGTGAATGATGTGGTTGATGTGTAAGAAGAAAGTGAAAAGAAAGAAGTGTTTCACTATTACTTGCTGAAAAGGGGGGTGAACACCCTGACAAGTTATAAGGACAGGATGATTTAGGTTGAAAGGAATCCCTGGACATAATCTGGTCCAAACCTCTCTCTAAGCAGGGCCAGCTTAGCTCAGGATTTGTCTTCCTTGGGTTTGAATGTAGGATGCAGATCCTACAGCCTTTCTGGGCAACCTCTTCTGGTGCTACCAGACTGAAGATCAGAAGCACATTAAGAAAGTGATTTATGCATTGCATGATCATTGGACATGTTTTACTCATAGGATGCTATGGAGTGGAAAGTCTGAATTGCTTCATATGATGACCAAAACACAAAAAGAAAAATGCTTCCAGAGCTACTAAAACTGTGAGCACGACGTCTGAGGCAGCAGGTTGAGACAAGGTGGGAACATGATTCCCACTACAATTTATTTGTCCTCTGCCCTGACACACCTACTACTGACTACTGTCAGAGATCAAGTATTGGTTTTGATGGGCCTTTGGTCCACCCAGCATGATGGTCTTTGGTCTGATCAGTGGGTGACCCAAGCCTGCCAACACATCAAGCAGGGTGAAAATGGATTGGAGCTCTTAATGCTGCCTTCAGTTTTCACAGGACAGCTGCCCAGGGAGGTTCGGACCTATTTCCATCAAGCATTAAAAGTTGGTTTCATAACATGTATTTTTCTGTCAAACTTTGTGAATAAAACAGTGCAGGAAGATGTCGTGACTAACGCGAAGCTTTTTATTCAGGCAGCAGATGAAGTGGGTTAGTTTTAGAAAGGAGTAGGAGTCAGAAGAACATTCAGCTTAAGCAGACAGACCAACCCTGGTTAAACTGAAGGGAAAAGCAGTGACACTGAGTCCTGCATATCTGATGTGAAAGACTAGGAATACAATACTGGATTTATTGTTCGGGTTGTACATTATCCCAGAAAACTGTGGTTTTATAGTGGTGACATCTGACCACTTGCTATCAAGAGATAACTTGAAAGTGCTGCACGATAGGAAAGCTGTTCTTTTCTTGTTGCAGTTATTTTTATTGACAAGCTTTCAGACACCATGAAAGAGTCCACTGGTACTCAGCAGCAAAATACTGTTCACAACCAGCCAGAGGAAGACTGAAGGCATGAACAATGAAGCAAATGAATACCCTGCTGCCTCTCTGCACACATAGCTGTCTGTTCAGCCTTCAAAAATCAGTAAATAAAATCCACAGATGTTTGGATTCAGAGATAAGATGATTCCTCAATGCAGGGACGTCTCCCATTTTTTGGATGCAATATACTGCACCTTGCAGGAGCGGTGCTTCTTTCTGCAGTGTGTCTGCTGCAGCCGAGCCCCCTCACACTCACATCAGACCCCTGCTTTTCCCACTCACAGGAGCTGATAATCTCTTTGTTGCAGAAACATTAATTGATTGCTCAGGGGAAAAATACATTGAGAAGGAGTGCAATGCTTTATTTATAGGTTAGTTGTTGCTTTTCCTCCTGTAAAGTGCTTTCACTTCTGGTGGCTGATAGTTAAGGAGAGCAATGGTGTGATCACAGGCAAAAACTTTCTGGTGACTCTGTCTTCTTGCCCTAATTTGTGCTGTTTGCAATGCAGAGCTCAGCTGCACAGGGAAGCTCTACACCAGCTGGGGTGGTGTCCAGGGCTCAGAATGGCACAAACCAGGGGCTCTGCAGGGCACAAGGGCTCAGCAGGCAGGTCCCAGGCAGGGGATGAGCCAAGGGACCTGTGACAGGCGCAGTGCCTGGATTTGCAGCTCCAGAGGCTTAGTGTTTCCAGGAGTGCCATGGCTGGGACATGGTGGATGGGCAGGTGGAGTGAGCTCAGCCAGGTGTCATCACAGACACCAGCTACCCCAGATCACCCAGGGTCTGAGTCTATGAGCAAAAAGACACCCTCGCTTCCCCTCCACATGCACTTGCAGGAAAGGAGGAAACCTACCCTGTGCCCAGTGGGGTTCCACTTCAGATGAGCAGCTCTGGAGCCAGGACTTGTCCTGGATGGTAAAGAAAGGGCAAGCTGGATACCCAAACCTGCACATTGCAAAGATGGGGAGACAATGAACATGCACACTATTTTGTTTTTGCAGCATGTATCTTACCCAAGCCTTTATTTTCAGGGATCTCAGTTAGAACAAGAGAAATAGCAAAGCTTTTAGTAATATCAGTTTCTCTAATGACTCACCAAGTGCTACAAAGTCAAAACAGGTTGCTTGTGCTTGAAAGGTATAAAACATGTCATTTTTATGGTTACTGTACAAAACACTGCATATATGCATGGAAGGGAACATTTTAAAATCTCATAGAGCTTTTCTTTTGTGCAGCTAGAGGCTCCTTTCTCCTGTTCTTTTACTCGTGTGTTATGATTTGTATTAAGCATTATTGTTTTATCAATTAAGCAAATTTCCTCACTGCACTCTGCCAGTCAGAGTGCTGCTCCTTTATACTCCCAAAAGAAAAGAGGAATTAAGTTGAGGTACCGGTGTTCCAAAACAGTTCCCTCTCCAGTCCTCCACTGGTGTTAGAAGGGGCATCATGTTCTGTGAGCACTGGGGAATGAGTAATAACTGCATCTGACCTCCAATAAAGACCTGCAAGTCCATCAAATGTCTGTTACATAATGCTATTTTCGACAACATTAATACACCTACATTTCTTTAATGTCTTTCATTCCAAATGAAATTTCACCACCATAGTGGAAAATGTGCCTTTACTTTTGTAATTATACAAGATTTGACAAGAAAAATATCCCTTTCAGCAAAGTCTGACAGAAAAACAAAATTCCAAGGAAGTAGAATATCTTCTAGTGCAATTAGAGATTTTTGCAAAAAAACTTTTGAGGGAAATACTCTTATTTCTTCAGAACAAGACAGCCATTTTAGGATTTTTCATTAGTTTCTTAATCTCTCCTCCCTTTTAAATTTTTTTTTTTTTTTTTACATTTTATTTTAAGGAACAGGGAGCATC
This sequence comes from Corvus kubaryi, assembly GCF_017639235.1. NCBI lineage: Eukaryota > Metazoa > Chordata > Aves > Passeriformes > Corvidae > Corvus > Corvus kubaryi. Next base: position 2,651,923 of record NW_024580667.1, read on the forward strand.
CAGAATTATCCAAGCCCCTAGAGGATATAAAAGAATATAAATAGTAGCATGTGATATTTCCTTGGGTGGAGAACAATTCTTGTACATCACATTCCTTTTGCAAGTTAGGGTATGCCTCTGCTACAGCACCTGGGTGGATCCTGAGGTGGCTGATCCACACCAAACTCCCACTTCCAGAGCAGCACCTCTACCCAGGCCCCCACAGCTGGCATGGAGCTCACTCGGGTGTGAGCTGCAGACAAAGGATGCTCAAGACATCCCTGTATTGTTTTTAGAGCTGCCTGAAATGGACTCTGAAGGGAGTTTGATGAGTTGAAGCAGCAATGCATACAAGAAATAGCTCACATCCTTGACATCCTGGTTCCTTTGTACAAAGGTAAGTTACAAAATCCCTGTTAGGACTCTGCAGGTGGAATGGTCTTTTCCCTCCTCTTTCTTCATGCTGGGGAACTGTGCCAACTGGTTACTTAGGGAATTTGTCCTTCTTACCATGCTGGTTATAAGATGAGGATTTCTTCATGAAGACTGTCTTGAGGATGGGGATGAAGTCCAAGTTTAACCACACTTTTCCCTTGCACCACTGGCTTCACAAGGGCACTTACCCTCCCTTGGCCATGGAGACAGGTGGAGGTGCATCATTCCCATATGGAACTGTGGAGAAAGATTCCGTGGGGTTTTTTCTACACTGTTGCTCTGTGACCTGCACAAGCTGTAAGAGAAATGGAAAGAGTTAAATGTGTTGGCTTTTGGGAGTGGCTTCCCAGCTTGGTGCAGGTATTTCCCTCCCAACAGCTCAAAAAATGGCAATTCATAGAACAGGATGCACATTCCTTTTTGCTCTCTGCTCATTAAAAAATCAGTGATGACAGACATGATCCCAAAGTCTCTGTTCTGTGCCTTGCCATGGCTCTGGCCTTACCCCAAGCAAGAGGGCTTGGTGCTGGTGAGTATCAGGACATACCTCCAGGGCTCAGCCACACATTGTAGGGGTGGAAGGAAGAGCTCTGAATGGCTCTTTGACCCTCCAGTCCCTACTCTTGTTTATGTTCTCGTGTGGTCAGAGAAACCTTCGACTAAAGCAGTCTTCAAATTCTGGGAGAAATGTGCTGATCTATGTCTCGTGCAATGCCACAGACTGGGGACAACCCCAGCAGGGAGGAGTTCTACAGCAGGGTGATGGAAAGGTAGGCTTGTTGCCCATGGATGGCTGATCTGCACCCCAAACTTCCATGACTGGCCCAGTAACTGCTCTAGGCTCTTGCAAAGGTGGCTTGCATGTCCTCCTCCAGGACTACTGAGCTGCTCTGCTTCTTCAGGATTTTTAAATTTGGGTTTCCCCACAGCCAGACCTTTCTCAAGCTGCTTAGCTTTTTTTTCCTAGTACACCCACATAATTACTCCAGCACAAAGAGTGGGCTTGTGAAGCAGCAGCATTTTAAAAAACCACAAACTCTGATCTCAAGGCAATCTTTCCCTCCCACTTCCTCCCCCTTTAAGCAGGGGTGTCAGCCGTGCTGTTTCTTTCAAACTTTCTCTGAGTCATCTCATCAAGCAGCTTGTAAATACTTGAATGCATCCATCAATGTCAAGTCAAAGTAAGTAACTAGCAGCATATGCTGCGCAATGGACTTTCCCTTACTCACATTTCTCTCATTTTCAGGGATGCAGAGAATTCAGGGGTGACCCTATCTCCCCATACGATCAGCATGCACACAGAGATGTCATCAGAGATGTAGCCTCATCATGAGAACAGGACACCAGAAATAAGGTGAGCTGCTTAAATTCAAGAAGGCTTCAACTCTTCTGAAACTCCCACTGCTGTATGATCCAGAGTGGAATGCCTTCATGTAAGATGCTCCATTCATTTCGTCCTAAAACCAAGAAATTAGAGACTCTGAGGAGCTGCATTACCAGCACGCCTTTGAGAATTTGAGGATGTGTCATTGCTAACCATTTTGGACCAGCTGGTCACAGCATTATGAACTGTTGCTAGAAAAATATTATGTTTTCATATTACAAGGGTGTAATTTGCTGTGTCATCGCTGCGTACTAAAATCTAAAAGGCAGAATGTGATTCAGAGGGTGCATGGAACACAAACCACCTCCTCAGAAGGCAAAAATCTCTGCTGAAGAGCAGCAATGCTCCCAAGTATGACTGATAAACGTGAGTTTTGTCGTGAGCTAAATGGCAAAATATGGACCCTGCACCAAGGCTTTGCTCAGCATGGTGCATAATTCCCTGATTTGTCTGCTAGCAGGCTGGTTTATGGTAATGAAATCATGGCAGTGGGAAGAAAGAAAAAGTCTTGCAAAATTTCTGAGTTATTCTCTCCAGATGGCTTGGAAGGAAGGTCTGGTGTCATCGTGATATTTGCCTAATAACTCTGAAATGATCAGTTGAGGTGGATGAGTGTACTCTCAAATAAGTACATGTGTGGAAATATGCTCCTCCCCAACCCTTCCACCCAGACAGGTTGGTTATGTGTGAAAATCACATTATGAGCCAGGAACTCAAGCTTAGCGCTACCTTATGAAGTAGACTAGGGGAAAACTGGCTGAGTAAGAAGAATGTTATACTGCAAAATGGGAGGGAAGGTGTCTTGAATACTCTTCCTCCTCTCTGCTCCAGCCCACAGCAAGAGCTGGGCACAAGTCCTGCTCTGAGGGGCATCTCACTTGTATCTGTTATGATTTTAAAACATAAGGCATTGAGATCTCTTCTTAAATTCAGTGCCCTGACAGAGTAAGGTACTGGTCAAGGTGACTATGGATGGTAGTACTGACCCACAAGCAATTTTTCCCTGCCATGACCTAGGGACATGTCAAGGGTTGCCCTTCCCTCTTTTTTTCTCAGGGAGCGCAAGTTAAAAATCAGGATAATTGCACAGCAAAAATGCTTTCCATCTCACTCCTTTATTTACTTTTTTTTCATGATTTCCTTCCACTCCCAGATGAAGGAATGTAGGCTGTTTGAAGAGCTGATCTGCTCGGGTGGGGCATTAACTTAATTTGAAGCATTGCTGAATATTTAGTCATGTTCTGTAGGAGTATTAGAATCAGAAAATTCTTGGATTCCTAACAAACTCTGCACGTGTACACGATCTCCAGAAAGAGAACAAGTGTTTAAAAACAAGGCTCTGTACACAATTCTGAAGTAATTTAAATATAAGATATATATATATATATAAAATTTAAGTTAAAAACATCTTGCAGTACTACATTACTGACAGCTGAAAGTCAGACACCAACTGTGATGGCATAGATCTGTAAAGTGCTTTAGGGAAAAATTACTAACTGGTATAAATCTGATTTTAAAATAAAGATAGCAGAAAGAGAAGTTTGAGTTAATTTAAGTAGGAACATGCCATTTACAAACAGAAGTCTCTTCCCATGGTCAAACTGGTCCACCAATGGTGGTTTAGCAAGGTAGCTCTCTTCTTTTTAAATCCATTAGCTTGTGCTGTGGGATGTGGCACCTTGCTTTTGTGACTTGCATCTTCTAATTGGGACATTTCCAAAGTCTGCTAATGGCTGTAAATGGGTCAGAACCAAGTTTCTCTTCTCTCAACGATTTTGTGTTTTCAAAAATTTTCCCATTTTGGACAAGGATGAACATGAGTGCTTAAATGAGTATTTAATGCAGGGCTTACAGAAGTGTTTTCAGTATGGAATCACTTTGTCCCCCATTTTCTCAGAGTAATAGATATACACCTTCTTTTTAGAAAAGCATGACTGTCTGTTTAGGTGATGACTTTATAGATAGGCCTGTTTCTGATCCTGCAGACTCAGACTAGAGATGGAAGTCATGCAAAGCATACTGGAGTGGTGTGAAATCAGAACTGAACCTAGCATTTTCAAACCAGGCCGACTCAGAGTTCACAAACACTGACTTCTGGCTCTTTCAGTACCAGACTTCAGAGGAAAGTAGAAATTGTTTGTAAAGCATAAATACTTTATAGTGAATACACCTGCACTGTGTGAAAAATGAGCTCAAAGCTGATAACAGATCTGAAATCAGCCTATTTATCCAACTTCCATGGATAGTTTTCCAGCTGCAGCTCCAGAGCCACAGTTGATATATAGTCATCTTAATACATCCTGGAGAGGCAGAACGAAGCAATTAGCTGCCTAAGCTCTATCAGATATACTCGCCCCTATGTGTCCACAAAACTACTGCTGTGAAAGTCTAAACACAAACCTGGGAGTGACTCCATGCCTTATTGTTGTGTTCACAATCAAAGTGAGGCAAAGGCAGCTGCTGTGTGAAAAAACTTCCCCTGTCTTCCACTGTCAAAGGCAAATTGGCTGTCAGGTCTTAATGGTCATTAGCCAACCCCTCGGCATTCCCAGTGGCTGAGAGCAGCTCCCCCACAAAGCCACACAAGCATCACTCTCACACACCACGTTGACTTCAGCACTGAGGTGCATCTCATGCCCTGACTTATCTTTGTACATGCTGCCTATGAATAATTCAGGACATCTCCAGACAAGTTTGCTGTTTCGGTCCAAGTGAATAAGCAGCAGTAACAAATTCGATGCAAAAGTGTAGCAACAGACTGCATAGCTAGTGCAAAGCAAGGAAGGTTTCCATGGACACAATTCTGCTCTGTTAGGAGGCTTTAAGAGAGAAATGCAGCATGAGTGGAGCAGGTTAAGGACATAAGAGAAGATGGACTGCTCCAGAGAGCTGCACCAGTTGTGTTTGCCTGGCCAGTGGGGCAGGAGTGTGTGATGAGTGAGTGGAGGCAGGTGGCAGGATAAAGGCTGTGCAATGTGCCCATCCCTGCAGTCCGGGGCTGCTCTGAGTTTTGCCAGCGTGCTGTGCCAATTAACCACTACTGGTGTGACAATGGGCTGCACTCCTGGCACTGCAGCTGTGCCACATGCTCAGAGCTCAGGTGCCAAGTCACACCACGCAGGACATGGTCACACACAGATAGACCTGTCCACATGAATCTTTTGGGAGTGTAGACACTTCGTTACAATATTGCATTGTTTTTGGGTACACAGTTTCCTGATTTTAACTTTTTTTGCCAGAAATTGTACCAACCAGCTCAGAGGCTTATGTTAGAAACAGGCAGAATTCTTGTGACAATGTGTTTGGCAAGAATAACACTCAGCAGATTTCAAGGACATTTTGACAGGAAACTTTAAGAGACATTTTCTGTGCTATAACAAGAAAGAATATCCTCCTATTAACATGTATCTAGATTTTCTCCTTGATTGTTTGCTTAATGATCCCAGCCTTGTTAGCTGCTACCAGGGAAGATCCAGCAGCTAGAACTGTGAGATGAAGAAGATGAAGAATCATGGATTTCTAAATTAGAAAAGTTCAAAGGTAGAAATGGGTAATAAGGAAATGAAAAGAAAAATCTTTGTGATCATCATCCAGACTCTAGGGGGAAATGAAAAAATCTGCTATGGATAGGAGGTACTCTCCATTCAGCCCTTCGGGTCAAAGGGTTTTCTGAAGTTTCTTTCTTTGAAGAGAGAAAGTAAAATGAGCATGGGTTTAGGAATAAGGGGGAAAGCCCTACATGTGGAATACAAATGGGAAGAGCTGGAAATGTGGTATTTGGGTCCCTGTTGGCCTTAATCCGTGTGGAGGAGAATGCAGTTCTTTGGGGAGAATGACTTTACCCTGCCAAAACTTGTCACACCTAAATTGCTTGATTGTTTCTGTTAAGCTTCTCTCTTGAACTATTTGAGTAGCTGAAAGCTGGGCCAGCTTTAGTGGTGGATTTGAGAATTTGTTGGGGTTCAGGCTTTGGACCTGTAAAATCTTTTATTCTCGTGTGTTTCAGCACATCTTGTCTCTCCATTCCAATGTTTCCTTCAAGTTCTCTGAGCAGGGATTGTCTCTTACTGTATTAACACGTCCTCCATCTGGTATGAGGGGTCCTACTCTGGGGCAGGGGTGCCTTTCCTGCACAGAGCATATCTAACTTTTTATTTCACAACCAGCTTCTAAAGGTCTTGGTTATCTTTTATCTGTTATTTAGGTAAAGAATCTACAGCAAACAATCCTATAAGTCTTTCCAGCTATCCACCAAACTAATTGAAAAAAGTCTCATTAATTTCTTTTGGGCAATTACTACGCAGTGAATAATGTAGTACGTCACTCCAAGCTCCTGTGTAACGTTTCCTTGCTTTATGGATTGTTTCCTAGCATGCCTGCAGCAGAGCTGTTTATGTTGTTTTCACTTCGTAATTTTGTGCATGAAGAACTACAATAAACATAATTAAAACCAAATTTCCCTATCTCTCCTCCTATATTTCTTCTCATGACTCTCCTCTTTTCCTAATCTTCTTCATTCTCCTGCTTCCGTCCTCTCAAATTTATTCTTCTTTCTTTACTCTTTCTACTTTTCCTTCTGCTTCCCCTCCATTACCAGTTCTTTTCTGCTCTTTCTTTGTATTCCATGTGTTTTCAGAGCCCTCAACGGGCCTACAATTAGCATAAGCTGGGGTTTCCAAAGATGACAAGTCTGTGGGTAGATGCCAATATGATTTGAAGCTGAAACACAATCACGAAAAAGATCTACAAACTCTTGCAAAACTGGCTTGTATAGACTCATACCTGTGAATGACTTATGAGCAGACTGTCTACAATGCTTGTATTTTCCATTTAAGGTGATCAAATGTCATCTTTCCACCATTCATCCAGCTGCCTGACTTTGTATCGATCAGTAATTTTCTTTTTAAGGAGATTTTTGCTACAATATTGAGAGCACAGCTGGGTTTTATTCCCTAAAATGTCCCTTCTGCATCTGGGTTTGTGAATGCAGTCCCTATTTTAGGGGTCAAGATTTTAGGGCTCTCCATGCTTTGTTTCTGCATGACCATGGGTCGAGCAGCTCATCCTTGATCTTCTTTCCCATCTGCAAGATGGAGATATTGACTTCTTTGTAAATTACTTGGAGTTCTACAGATGACAAAAGCCTTTACTGTAAAAAATGCTTTTTTCTTTTATTTACACTGAGAAAGCACTAAACAGTTCTTGATGAGTGTTCAGCCCTTGCTTGTAAAGCAGATGAAGGCTGACCACTGGGATGAGGGGGGTGAAGTTTTCCACAAAATTCAGCAATTCATCCGAAAAATGTGTAGAAGCTGATGAGCATTACCCAGTGGGATTTTTTTAATTACTTCTTCCTCTGCATCGCAGGAAAAGCCATCACATCTCATTATGCAGATTCTGCTCACTAAGTGGGAATAATTGGCTACAGGAATGACACCACTTTAGGTAGGCACTGTCCATGACGTTGTGACAAAAAGTGTATCCCTTTTGAAAAAGAAAGAGAAGACATCCTGACTGTGCTGAACACCAATATCAGTTCACATTTTGCTGTCTTTTCTAAGGGTCCCTGTAGCACTTGCTCAGAGATTTTGTTTGGCCACTGGTAAGGACTGTAGGATTTGGCTTTTAATGATGATGATACAAATTTCACCTTGCCATCTTTCAGAAAAGTCGTACTTGAGTTACAGGAAAATGCTCCTGCTCAGCACAGATTTTATCCTCATGAATCCTGCTCTGACAAACATAATGAAATGTGGATTAATGCTTTCATGCTAAAATGTTCTCTCATGCACCTTTGCTAAATTTACATCAAGAAAAAATGTCCCAAGGTGTGGAACGGGATCATATTTTTTCCTTACAACTACATGGCTTCCAAGTTGCTTTGAATGTTATTTACCAATGAAAGAAAAGAAGGTGAGTGCTTTCCCCACCCTTTCACCCCCTCCTCTATGCTTGTTGCTATTACAAAATACCCAGATGACAAAATGAAGTAAGGATGAAGGTAAATTAACAATAAGGGCTCTTGGGCACAACTATGAGAAGGACTTGGGAAGTACCAAGACAGCTGGGAGAATGAAATCCTATGTTTGTCAACAGCTGAAATGGGACCACTTAGGGAAGTTACCACCAACAGACACCTTGTTTTGTCAAGTCCAGAATATCTGCCCTTGTAAATTACACAGTACAGATGCCTCAGTGTAGTGAGGTGCCACTAATTCTTTGATGCTCTGTTAGAAGACTCTTGGTGCATCAAATATGGCAGCGATCTTCACCTAACAAACTTTTCCAACCAATTAATTGAAAGGTTTCTTGCTCACTAGAAGGGAGGAGATAGACTTGATCCAGATTTTGTGGGAATGGGGAGACAGACTTCCCCTTGACTTTTGCTGGCTCAGGCCCCTGGAGACCACTTGCATGCAAGTTTTAATGTGGATGTTCCTCACACATCTCCAATCCAACCCAGGGACGCAGCCTAAAGGGGTGACCTAGGGTTCATCTCATGCTGCACTGAGGGCAAGGCAGCTCTCTGTTTCCATTTTAATTGTGTCACTGTTAGCCAGGGCTCGCGTCTGCTTCCTCTCTCACCCCACAAAGGGAAAATGTGTGCCAAAATGCTTCCTGTTTTTCAGTGCCAGCTGGGTCGCGTGCTCGGGGTGAAGCTCATTAAGGCAATGTGTGGCACTAAAGCCGGCAGCCTCCAAGAGTGGAAACAATCAAGTTTCAGCATCCTAGTCCTGAGTGGATTCAAGTGGAAATCAGGCTGCAGAGCACAATAAGTCCAGAGACAAAACCTGAAAGAGGCAAGGCAGCCACATTTAGCAGTCTGAACAAACCAGGGGAAGTGGGCATGTGTTCCATCCAGACGGTGTAATTGTCCTTTGCTTCAGACGAAGTAGGAAGAAGAGCCTGAAACAAACTCCTAATGGAGCAAAATTGTTTATAGTCAGAGGAGTTTGCCTTCTTTCCCACAGTATGAAGGAGTTGTCCATTTGGGCAACCCTTTTCTGGCTGATGGAGCCAACGTGCATTATAAAAGCATTATCCCATTAATTAACCTTCTGAAAAATAAACCATTTCTTGACAAAAGCACACAGCTGTGTCCTTGCCACACTTTCCTGTACTTCATATTCCTCAGCTGTGATATCTCTCCCTCCCTCTGTTGCACCTACCTTTTCTAAGCCCTTTCAGGCCAAATTGTTTGAATAATGCTGGTCATTTTGTCCTATAAGGGCTTATTTTTCTCCCAGAGCAGGTTACAGGGCTGCTATGTCTAACTCCAATCTCCCACATGGAATAAAAGACAAAGAAAAGCTGTCTAGTGTTTCATTCTCTCTCTGTTCTTGGTGGCTAAAACAAGATTTCATAATAATGTTTATGTTTAGAATTTCTGCAGTAATAAGCAGATCGGTATCAGTGTGTATGCAGTTAAGTTTAAAGAGCTGTTAATAGACAGTTGGATGGCTTAGGAATTTAAAACCTTCATTACTATGTCATCAGTTCAAAGCCAACTCAGTTTACCAGGGATCCCTGATAGCATCAGTCTCTCCTTCCCAGATGAAGCAGGTATGCTTGTCCAAACTTGGAATTGCATTGCAATTCCACAGAAAAATCAGTAATTGCAAACTTTTTATTCCACAATTACCTACTAAACAACATTCTGAAAAACGGTATTTTTTAAAATTTCAATGCTAGTTGTAAAATTTCATTTGGTCTGCAAAACACTGATAAACAGCCAAGATTAAAAATACGCCAAAAAGTAGAATGAGGTAACAATAAATCTTTTTTTTTAAAGAATGAATTCTGAAAATCTGTATTACAGTTATGATCAAGAAAGTATATATCCTATAATAATGTGTTATTTTGGTTACTTTCTCAAGGGGAAATAATTATGAAAGATTCTATTTTGATTTTTTTTTTAAATAGGAAAATACATCTGTTGTAGCTGTTGGAGGTAATTTTGGTTACTGTGCTTTGAATGTCCTTCTGATATTGTGTGTGTACAAATGCCTCATGAAGAACGGAAGGGGGAGAGCTGGCTACTTAGAGTATTCCATTTAGGATGTCCTAATAATTTGTTAACGACCTTGGAGTCATTTTCCAGAGCCACCAGTTGTGATCTTGCAAATGGATTAGGACAAAAAGTCCTCACTACCTTTTTGTCCTACCTTTGGAAGGAAGGAAGGAAGGAAGGAAGGAAGGAAGGAAGGAAGGAAGGAAGGAAGGAAGGAAGGAAGGAAAGAAATAAAAAGAAAAAAAAGGAAAAAGAAAAAGAAAAATAAAAAAAGAAAAAGAAAAAGGAAAAGGAAAAGAAAAAGAAAAAGACAACACAGTGTTTCTTTAAGTGTATATCCAACATGGTAACAGTCTGTTACACGCTGCTTTCCCCTTCCAAATGCTCCATGAGGAGACTGATGCCTTGAGAGGCCTCCTAGAAACAGAGACTAGACAGGAGTAAAGGAATAAAGGTAGGTATTTATTTGAAAGGCCTTCAAAGGCACACCCTGGGGAGCCAGAGGCCACTGCCAAGATGGACCCTAAGATGGACCTTTGAAGGCCTTTCAAAAAAATACCTACCTTATTCCCTTACTCCAGTCTAGTCTCTGTTTCTAGGAGGCCTCTTAAGGCATCAGTTCTTTGGCACCACCAGAAGGGACAATGGGGCTTCTGAAAATCCTCTGGGACCCAGAAAGATTCAGCTCAGCTCCCCTGCCTCTGCTGGCACCCAGGGGGGGCAGCTGTGGCAGTCCAGGAGGCAGAGGAGCCCCAAGAGCCCGGACAACTCTCCAGATCCAGCACAGAGGCACGTGAGTAAATGAATAAAGGTGGTACTCTGTTGGCACCTGGGTTGGGTGTTAAGAGATCTCTTACAGTTTGTTTGGGGCTCGAGAGAGTCCAGGAGGGTCCAGCTCCAGTTGGAACCTCTTTGTTTGTTAGAAGCTTGTGAGAAGCTTGTCAGGGAACTTGTCAGAGAGTTCCAGGGATATCCTCTGTTGGTTTGCTCCTGCCTTGTGAAGAGATTAGGAGGATTGTAGCCAACACCCTTTGGCCCACAGTCATGTGGTGCCATGGCTTGGAGGCTTGGAGCGTATTTCCAGCCACAGTTTGGATCCCCAGGGTTGTGAATTCAAAGCCTACTTTCTCTAGTTTTCTCTCTTTGCTTAATGGAGTGTTTTTAGATGGCTTTGCTTTATTTTTGTGAATTTTCTGTTTATAAGCATAAAACCATGGGCTGTAATATTTCTCATATGGGGAATGAAATACCACAGAACTTGCCTTTCAGTTTAGTATTAGAAAACTGGGAAAATCCAACTGGCAAAGATAAAGCCCTTACAAAAGCGGAATTAATTCAGCTTTCTACAGTGATCTGGCCAGTTTATAGGTTAGATAACCAGCAAAGGAGGCCTTTTAAGACATCAAGACAGTGGATCTTTAAAAATACAGTTACAGGTTTTAGATATTTTCCTGATGAGACCTACCAAGTAAGACCAGAGGACTAATATGTAACTTATTGTTTGTTTGTCCACCCATTTCCACCATCATGGGAAAACCCAAAAGTTATCCACCAGTAATTGGGTTCTGCCTTCCAAAGCCAATGAGGTGTTCAGAGAGGCTGAGGCTTTCCTTGTCTGTGAAAAGTCACTTTGTATTTATCTGTGTTGCTCTCCCAAGGGAGGGTTTTCTTAATTAATTGGATTGTGGTGATGAGAGTAGATGAGATAATGGTGTGGTAAGTCCAGTTTTCAGCTGTTGAAATGCTCAGGACATTGGTTATTCTTAACCCTGTAATAAAAAAGGAGAAAAATTCATAATCTCTTTGACTTTGCTACTGTCAGTAGGAATGTAGGTGCCAATTAACATAAAGAATAAAGAAGAAATTTTCTTAAGACACAAAACTTGAATCTGGAAAATTTCCACTTTAATTCCTGAAAAAATGTCTTTATCCCTTTTTTAATGGAAGTTTTCTTAAGCTGTGACTCTTTCCTTTAGTGCCACAGTTTTCAGCATTTTTTCTATGAATGCTTCATGGTCCACAAAGTATTTCTAGGGTTCAGAAAAAGGTGGATAAGTAAAGAAGGTTCATATATGTTCCTGAGTGATGTATACACATGAATAGTTGTGGAAAATTGAAAAGATTTGGACATCCATAAAGCAACAATATGCACTTGCAGTCACTGAGGAGTAGAGAAATTTTGGACATGGGTATCTGGAAATTATGTGTTCAGTCTAAAAGAGTTTCCCATAAGCTACTTTACAAGTAAGTTAAGATGATATAAGATGGTTTCATGGTACTTTTTAAAACATGCAATGAAGTTGATAAACTGATTCTCACTTCAGGGTATCTAGGAATGCCAGACTAACTCAGGATACATACAACACGTAGGTCCTGCTTCCCCGAGAGGTCTGACATGCTTTTTGGCAGGCATGGAGAGACAGATTTTTCCTTTAGAAAAACTCATGGTTAGAAAAAACCAGGGAAACAAATTGCTTGCTAATATTCTTTCAAAAAGAAAAATGTCATGTGGAATTGCTCCTTTCCACCCATCAGGTTGTAGACCTCCATTTTTTCTTCTCTATTTTTCTGAGCTGCAATAATGACATGTTGTTCCTGGTACGGTATCTGACATCAGCCTGATCCACATACTCTGAATGCCAAGGAAGTCTGACAGGTTTTGGTCATCCCCTGACATTCTTCTGTATTCTGAGGCTGGAATCAGGCCTTGTCTCTTCCCTGGTAACACCCCTTACAGCAACAGGCACCAGCTGACCTGCAGGTTTCTGTAGGTAAACTGCTCTTTATTTGGAAAGCTTTGTCCTATTGCTGAGAGAGATCTTTTGACTATTATTATTATTGTTATTACTATTACTACTGATTTTTTAGAAACAGGACTCCCCACGCCTTTTTCTGAAAGGGTGTAGTTTCAGTGTGTCCAATAATGTACTCACATTTTGTATCATCTGAGAGTCTGAACCCAAGCATCCTTCTACTGATGGTTATGTAGAATGCTGCCTTTCCAGGTCAATGTATTAAGGTGTAGCTTTCATGCAAAATCACAGCTTTAACTTCAAATTAACTCTTTGGGTCAAGACTTTCAGATTTTTAGACTGGTACCTACACAAGTAGCCCCATGGCCAGAGATATTTGGGTCATTGAGAGCTACATGCATTGAACTCCTTTGGAAATCAAATTCCTTGTGCCTCTCTCTCCTACAAAAGCATTACATGTGCAGTGATGCAGTTTTGTGGATGTCAGTGGAACAGCCTCCATGTGTGCAATGAAATACATGAATCTTTGCAGCATTGAGCCACTTATTTTGTGATTTTCTTATCTTGATCTTAACTTGAAACCAGTGAAGCTTGAAAAAATTGCCTTACTTCTTGTAAGAGATGAGGTGAAAAAGTGAAGCTACTGTTTCTACTGAAGAAATTTCTGAGTAATCTCAAGGTAAAATAGCTAAAACACATTTTGAAGCAATCAAATGTCATAGACTATGAGTCATAACTGCGAAGTTCAGCATCTTAGAACTTAAAAATGACTGCAACTTCATGAGAAAACCAGCTGAAACTGGAGATGGTGGCACCTTGGAGCATCCTTCTGTGACAAGGAGGTGATGTTTTCTAGACTGCAGCATCATTTCACATGCTTGTTATTTGCAGATGCTCATAGCTGAAACATCCTGACTCCGTGAGACACAGCAGTGCCAAAGGAAAGTTTGTATTTTCAAAGGAACTGGGTGATGATTGCAACTCATTGTGATTGTGTGAGCATCTCTGAACTTCTCACAATTTCTTGAGTCCAAAACAGAAGATCACATAAAGGTACAAAAGTTGTTGTGTTCCTTCCTTTCTCAGTCTGATTTTCAGCTATACACAACCAGGAAATTCAGCAACCTCTGTATCTTAAAAAAAAATAGATATAGATATAGATATAGATAGATACAGATATATTTATACTCTGCATTTTGTTTTGGCAGCTGTAGCACCAGGTGCTTCAGAATCTCTGCTATCAGCATCAGGTGTTTCCTACATGGAAGACTTGTGCAAAGAGAATTTTCATGAGCTTTTTGGTATAAACAAAGTGTTCCTTAAAGTTCCTTAAATGTTCCTTCCTGTTATAGAGAGCATGGGAGAAGAATGCCATCTGTGTCAAAATTATTTGTCCTCAAAAAGTGAAATCTTGGCTTTGGTGACCAAAAGAATGGTTTGTTCAAAGGTAATCCAGTGAAAGATGGAATGAAATTCTGAGTTCCCTGTAGCCAAACCTCTTTGGCCTTGAGGACATCCTTAAGCCTTAAGTGGTAGTTACAGAAAAGAGCTTGCAGTGATTGTTTCGATATCTGTGCAAAAGAGAGTGTATATCACAACATGTTTTATGAAATGCTCCCTGGGTAATGTTTGGGAGTTAACTTTGCCATATGAAGGTAAAAGTTCCCCTCCTGTTTGAAGGATGAAAAAATAAAAAAAAGTGGATCGCCCACTGACAATTTCAAAGACCAATTTCAACAATATCACGCTTTTGTTTGTTTATAGTAAAGCTCTTGTCTAAACTTGACGATTCAGGGTTGTTTTGCCCTGGAGTAGTTTTGTTGGCACTGCTCATAATCTCTTAAATTCCAAGCTAGATGTTGGAGGACAGTCAATGTATTACTTCATGTGAAAGCTATTATTCCCTATGAATAATTAGCACTCCGTTCTGTAGGATGGTGAATGTGAGGCTTAGTGCTGAGCTGCTGCTCGGAATGCTGACTGTGGTTTTCACAATTTGCAGTCCAAAGTGGAATAAACTGTGGGCTTGGGCTGCCTGAAACACCATAACCAGGTGTATGGGCTGCTTGCTGAATGAGTTCTCTTCAGGAGAAAGCCAATGTGAACAAGAACTGTGCACGTGGATTTCTGTCCTCCCCAGCCTCAGGTACATCTGCAGGAAGAGCAGCTTGTGAAATTGAAAATGGCTGTGGTGGAATTCCTTGCCATATGGAGGATTGCAGCTTGTAAAGTGACCACACTGCACACGCTTGTTCAGCGTCCTCCTATCCACAGGGGTGTCACTGAAATTTTATCCGTTCCCGAAGAAGTCAGATCCTAAAGCAGCAAAAGGATGATGAAGAGGAGCAGGAAAAGGCAGATTTTGTTTATGTGCCGTGCTTTTCAGGCTGTCAATCCACATATCTCTGTGCTGGTCACACTTACAGAAGCTTCTTGTAATCCTGACTAAGAAATTTCATCTGTTTTCTGAATTAATCCGTTGTAATGATGTAGGGATATCAGTGCTGTAAGGCTGCTGTTATCTATGTAATACAACCTAGATATCTTTATAGATGATTAATTCTAGTGTAAACCATTTACCACAACACCCACATAACTGGTATGTGAGATACTGATAGTGTTGGACTCTCCCAGAGCAGGGGAGCCTATTACACAAAGATTCCAGCACACAAACCTAAGATATTGAAAAACATAGTGCACAGTTGCTTATGGAGTTGCTAGAAGTCGTAGCAACCTGGAGAAAAATTGATCCATATTTGGCACTGCATCACTGTCATTAAGAAAATGTGATGATTTCTAATGGCAGGCTATGAAAACAGTTTTAGTTCCAGGACTTTTCAGAGTTCTCCCAGGAGTTTGAAATATCTCAGAAATTACTTTTCCACAGGAATTGTGGAATTTCTCTATTAGAGCCTGAGGTTCAGGCCACAGATGTTTGCACATGACCTCAAAAGTCAGTGAGTATTTTTGTGAGAGGACAGGGAAAGTGAACACTTTAATATTGACCTGAGCTATTTTTACTCAACATCAAAAATTTTCACACATATTTGTAATTATTATTTCAGATTTTTTTTACTCTGCATTGAATATTCTGGTAAAAGTGTGGGCCTCAACAGCTACTAAGTGTTCTGGAGAACAGAAGAATAGGAATTTGCACCCAGTGAACAGTAAATCCACTGTGGCCATATCACCTTTCTTCCTGAACAGTCATGTTTTGAGAGAGAGAGTGAAAGATTCTTCATTAAAGAATTTCTAAATTAAATTCTCCTCCCATTATGCCACTGGAATTGAATGCATATAATTTTAATGCCAGAAAGGACTATTTAGCATCATCTTGCCTGACAAAAGCCATAGATTTTTATCATACTGGTTTCTCTGTTGAGCCTCTGACCCTTGGTGTGGTACACAGGTTCAATTTCAAGGCTTCACCTGAGAAGGAATCCAGTGTACCCTTGAGCAAGTGATTTGGTTGGAGATCTTGGCTGTTAGGAATGCATGCCTTTGCTCCTGAATACAGTTAGCATAGTTGCCAGATGTTGGATCTTGGTCTGCCCTATCCCATTAGTTTAAAAAGCCCTTTTCTATCAGAGGCATTTACAGACCATGTTCAGATCCTTTTTTACCTTACTGGGAATAAACTAAACAGACTGAAGTCCAGGAGTCATAAAAGTCCTCCTTACAAAAAGGTTTAACTTTAGATTGTTGCTCCCTCTGAAAGGTGACTGTAAAAACAGTGCTGTGGAGTTTCATGTTTGTGCTTTTAATGGTTTCTATGTAAAGAGCTTTGGTTTACCAGTTAAAATGCAATGTGACTGCCTGCCAGACCTTTCAGTTTTATCATAGTCTCCGAGGGAAGTTGAGATTTTGCCTCCTGTCTGTCATCACAGGCAGTAAACACAGATTAAATCAGACCAGGGATTGAACATTGGTGTCGAGGTCCATCGTCTGCATCCCTCTCCCCTTACAGGAAAGGGATCACATCTCTAGTGACATCAAGCCAGCTCATGCCATGTGATGTGATTTGGAAGTTGCTCAGTCCCCCCATCCCCTGGGTCCCTTCTTGGCCTGCACCACCAGGAGCTGTGTCCAGTCCAGCACCATACAAATGGGGAACGAGAGGCCAGAGGGCAGTGCCACGGAAAAGGGCCCTGGTTGATGGCAAGTTGAATGTGAGCCAGCAGTGCCCTGGCAGCCAGGAGGGACATCCCTCACCTGAGGGGCATCAGGCACAGCATTGCCAGGTGGGCAAGGGAGGGGATTGTCCTGCTCTGCTCTGCTCTGCTCTGCTCTGCACTGGGGCAGCCTCACCTCGAGTGCTGGGGGCAGTTTTGGGTGCCACAATGTAAAAAAGACATGAAGCTGTTGGAGTGTCCAAAGGAGGGCAACGAAGATGGTGAAGGGTCTTGAGGGGAAGCCGTGTGAGGAGCAGCTGAGGGCACTTGGTCTGTTCAGCCTGGAGAAGACTGAGGAGACCTTCCTCTGCCCCTCACTGCAGTCACAACAGGGGCAGAGAAGGGGCAGGCACTGATCTCCTCTCTGTGGTGACAGTGACAGGACCCAAGGGAATGGCCTGAGGTTGTGTCAGGGGAGGTTTAGGTTGGATATGAGGAAAAGGTTCTTCCCCCAGAGTGTGGTTGGGCACTGGAACAGGCTCCCCAGGGCAATGACCACAGCACCAAGCCTGGCAAAGCTCAAGAAGAATTTGGACAACGCTCTCAGGCACATGGTGTGACTCTTGGGGATGGTGCTGGGCCAGGAGTTGGACTTGATGATCCTTGTGGGTCCCTTCCTACTCAGCATATTCTGTGTACCTGTGATTTTGTGATCTTCTCTGGTCCTGCTACTCCATCTTCCACATGTGGTGGTGGCACTGTCAGTGCCCTTCACTGGGTCAGCAGCCAGTGTCACCCCATGAGGCCGGACAGGTGGCCCTGTTAGTGAGCCACAAGATGAAGCAAAGGTCTTCTCTTGCTCCTTCAGCCACATCAGCTCTGTCCTGCAAACACCCAGTGAAGCAGTATATTGCTCTCCAAAAAAATAACTTGAATGTCCCCTCATGCAAAAAGCATTAATTTTTTTCCATGAGAAGATTTCATTTTTGCACAATTTCCTCACAGCAATGCTGCCCTTTGAGGTGAAGAAACCTTTTTTTTCTCCCTCTTACTCCAGCTGTTGGGTGTAAATAGAAAGAAAATTCCATACTTTAAGGATAGGAATTACAAAAATAGTGGATTAGATAGGTGACTGTAAGGAGGAAAACTTAAATACAGAATGAGTGAAAGAAAAAGGGAAGAAGAAATGGAGGAAAGCAATAAACACTTGAGGAAAGAATACAGTGTTTCTTTTCCCTCTACTATTTTTTCTTCCCACCACTCCTTTGAATTTAAATCTTTCCTTTGGTTGTAGGCATCAATCCAGCAACTATATGAAGCAAGTAATTAGTGCTATGTATGGAAATAGTATTATTAACTTAGGTGACCACAGTCAAGATCAGATTTCTGTTCCTTTTTTTTCTGTAATATACATGTAGAATTATATTCCCATGATGGAATATTTCCTTTGCAATTTGTTAATTGCCTCTTTTATTAGGAAGAGCATTTGTACTCAGAGAGCTACAAAAGGCCATAGGGCTCCAACAGCACTTAGAAACAGCCAGATCTGCAATGGGAAATAAAGGGATGAATTAAATGATCCCCAAATGCTTTCCAAGCCTGGAATAAGAGCTGTGGGTGTCTTTTAACAAGTTAACTTCTCCCTAAACACATCCACATTGTCAAATAGGCAAATCCAGGCTTTCCTGGGTTAGAGCTGCACCTGCAAGACCCAGAGGTGCAGGAACAAACACCTCCAGTTGTTTTTTAACAGGTGGGGACCTGGATGTGAGGTCTGGGGAAACTCTTTGGATTTGCCCCAGTTTCAGGGTAACAGGTGCAATACTGACCTGCAAAAAACCTAATTAAATACCATAATGTGACCAACCTTCTTGGTTAAATACTGGGAATTCAGGCTGCAGCGTTCTAGGCTGGGTATCGTCACCCGCTTTTCTCTGCCTGATGTTTTTACCATATGGAAAAGATTTCCAAATATATTCCACAAGCTGTGTCCTTTCAATTACCATTAATGATATTTAATTCTTGAAGATATATGTCTGCTTAAATATTTATTATAAATAAGCCCGCACTGTAGAGTTAGAGTCCATTTCAAAATGCAAATCATCGCTAAAAAACAGATTTAAGACTGATCTTATGCAATATTTATCAATTAAAACTAGTTTCAGGGGTCCATAGTTGCATAATGATTTATAAATAAAAAATAATACCGGGGGATATGTTTAATTTAAACTATTTTATTTTCTTTAGCTTCAGTTATATCTAATATTTTGCTAGTTAAATTGAAATCCTGCTACATAATTTACATCTGAGAACATAAGCTAACATCTAATTTAATTTCACCTTCTTTAGAACAGCTATAAACCATATTCTGTGGATTCATGGGGATACTGTGGGATTTTTTTATAATTAACCTGATAGGACACAAGAAATGCATGTATGGAGTGTTGTTAGCGGTCTTCCTCCACAGCTAAAGTCTTCTTGTAAAGAAACAAAGAAGGGTATGGATTCCTTAAGAAGACCAAAGAGACCATGGATATTTATTCCAAGTGCTGCCCAGACCTGGCCCTACCTAGACTGTGAGATGTAACAAATTCTGGTGTCAGTCTGTATTGGTTCTAAAGAAAACAGAAGTTCTGCAGCTCCTGCTGTCTGAAATGTTTGGTTGGTAGAGCCAGTCTGAACTGATTTGGAAAGTTACTACATAATAGTAACTTTTTTTTTTCCCCAGAAAGAAAACATTGGGAAGTTAATACTGATATACTTTATTCACAAAGTATTTGAATTTCCCCAAACTTTCAAAGGTTGGCAGTGTCTTAAAAGCCATCTAAAGGTTCAGAATTTTGTCCTGGTATAGTTGTGTAGCTCAGTTTGTCCTGTTTTCCTGTATCCTTTTGTTGCCCCTTATCTCAGTCTTACACTGAAAACCCTTTTAGACACAGACCAGCCTTTGCTTCTGATGTTTTGCCCATGGCAGGGTTGTCTTTCCCTACGAAGTCTTGATGATACAGACAACCATAGCAAAAGACCATTGTGATAGTCTGTTTAGGATTCCTGTAGTAACAAATATCTGAAGGCTTTGAACAGATTCTTGTTTGAATTGCAATGAATCTTTAGGGGAAAAAAAAAAGTAGCTGTGATTTAAGTATTTTCAGTGGTAGAGAATCCATCACAATCCTCTGCAACTGATAAATGTTAATTATCATCATTTCTATCAATTGTTATCATTTCCCTAAAACAACCACAACAAAACCTACCTATCTGTTTATTCAGAATGGCAGCTGAATCAGATCTGTTCAGTTTAGGAATCTTCCAGGATGAAGGTATCCTCCTGCTATGCCACTCCACTCCAAAGGATACTGTATATTTCCAGAAATTCAACCCTGGACATACCAAAGAGTTTTGGGGGAGATTGCTTTACTTCTCTAAACAGTTAACAAGCAATAGGGCTGAACAAATAATGAAATATGTAACACTGTGGATTTCACTTTTTCTCCCTGCTGCAAAATGTCCACGAGCTGCACATACATTATTTAATGTGGCTCTTCAGAATTGCTGCATGGAGCTGTACATTTGTGTGTGTACGTGAGAAAGGAGGATTATTATTCTTTCCCAACCAATTGCTTGGAAAATTCCCTGTAAATATTTGGGTCTTGAGAAATATTAAGTGTGATGGACCATATCAGTATTTTGGTATTCTTTCTGGACTTGGCAGGTGCTATCAGCAGGTGGAATGTATTTGGGCTTCAGCTCTGCCATGCAGACACACAGATGGAAAATTCAAAAAATTGAAACAAAACAAAACAAATCTCCCCTTCTTGAGCCAGTCAGGGCTTACATGAGACACCATTATTGCAAATCTTGTGTTTGGTGATGAAATCCATGGAGAAATCTTGAAATGGATGCACTTTACTGGAACCAGGCTGGCCCTAGGCACCTGCAGCATCATGCCCACAAGAAGTCTGAGAGTTCCCTGCCAACAACTGCCTTGATAAGGAGAAGTGGGTGACAGGTTCATGTTTCACTCTCCTCTTTTCACTCACAAATACCTGCACACCCCTGATTCACAGCCTTCAGCAACAGGTAAAGCCTCAGGTAGGCAGCAAAGAACAGTAACCCCTGTAGGTACCCTGGTCCACCCACTGCCTCCAGGGAACAAGAATGTGGACTGGGTGCCCGCCAGGCACAGCAACATGGAAGATTTGAGGGCATTAAAATAAAGATTATTTTTTTACTTTTTTTTACTAACAATCCTCTGTGAAATTAGAACCTACTTCTCCTGATTGATTGTTTGGGTTTTTTTTAAGTACCTGACACTGAAATGCAGCTAACAGGCTTTCTTGGTATGGCCTGTATTATGAAACAAGAAATTATTTTAATTGCCCTAGCAATTCCCTTCCCGTTGCTGTAAACAAAATTATTTCCTTCAGCAGCAGCCTGACTCATGTAGTGGTTGACAAAGGAGCTGCTCCCTCGGATCAGGGCCGGTGAAAAGCTGTGTGGGGGCTGCAGCCTCTCCCCTCACCTGGACCACGGGGGCTGCAGCCAGCCAGGGGATGCTGCTGGGGCAGGGACTGACCTCTCAGCCCTTTGCTTCAACCTGTCCTCACCCAGCTCAGTTTGTACAGACTCTGCCCCTCTCCTTTGCAACTGCTTTCATTTACAAGTCATTTCAAAGCTGCGTGTGTGGAAATTATTTTAGGGTAGGGAAAGGGAAGAGCACTGAGCTGGGAGAGCTTTGAGAGCCCAGCTCTCTCTGAATTATTTCTAGATTGAAGTATCTTTGTGAAGTTTGAAGTTTTTTTTCCCTTGAGCAGGTTCATGCCCTGTAAAAGGATTCAAGTCAAGACAGAAAAGCAGTTGAATCCAAAGGAGTAGAAAAGGGATATTGGTGCATGGGAAAATCCTGTGGATTTTCTCTTAAGATGTGCTGATCTATAAATTCATGCACTAAATGCAGGACACAACTATTACGAAAATGCATCTCTGGCACTGCAAAACCTGCAGAACCTCCTCCTTTGGTGTTGGCTTTGTGCTCACAGCTTCAAAATTATTGATCTAAGTATTTTATTATTGATTACATAATTAAAGTATGAGTGAAGGAAGGAACATGCAGCCAGTTATGGTATTCAGCTTCACTTTATATGACTTTGCAAGACACATTATTTATTTGTGTCTTTCTGTGGGATGAGATTGAAATGTGTCTTTAGATATGCTTTTGGCCCTTGGCAGGTGAAACATCTTGGATTAATATCAAGTCTTAAGCCAGTAGCCTAATTATATGAACACTGCAATTCAGCTTTCATATTCTGGATGCTTAATCATAATGCTGTAGTTAACTAAATGCCTGTAACTTTCTCCATAAGCCTAAGAAGTCTGTATTATTGATAAACAGGTCCTTTGCTGAGACTTCTAAAACTCCTCTATATTCTCAATGCTCAGGTGAAAAGGAAGACATGAAGAGATATTTTCCCAGACGCTTCAGGGTGTAGAAATTACATCACAACATTCTTTCTTAAATTCATAATAATTTTCTGCAGGCTACACTCTGACTAATATGCAGCTTAAATTGTGTGAAAACGAATTGACATTATTTAAGAGATACAGATTTCTCTGGAGAAATACCTGTTTTTCCTTCCTTTATCTCTCCTGGTGTTTGAGGAACTTGAGAAGCACACAGATGCCCCAGTCAGAATTTGCTCATAGACCAAAAAAGTCCTTTGACAGTGATACATACACATTTTAATTAAGTAAAGAAGACATGACTTCAAACTGATTTGTGTAATAGATGATAAAGTGAAACTAAGCCAGGTACTTCTCAAGTTCATGTGTCTGCTCTCAATACTCAATTGAGTATCTTTGAATCTGATAACAACAGAAATAAAATCTTCCTGATGCAAGGGAAACAGATATAGAGAGCATTTGGGAAAGAGATATAGAGAGCATTTGGGAAAGAATGTAATGCAGATCCAATGACTCCTTTTTTTCTATTAAAATCAGATATGAAAGTGATTATAGCATTTTTGTGTGCATGTGTCTAATTTTGTCAATGCCAAATAAGCTGGAACTACATATCCTTAAAAAGATACCCCAAGTAACTTGCAGAATTTATCTTGTCACAATCAGCATTTTCAGGTGGGATAAAGTACTGCTTTGCTGTGGTGGCTGCACTTATTCAGCCTGAGATGAAGGAGAAGAAATGTTATTTATAGTAACTCCCTCCATCAAACTTGTAGCTTGTACTCTGTGCCACAGAGGAGCATCCAGCAGTCTACAGAGTTCAGATTACTCCAACTGCTCAGACACCAGTCTGGCCTTCATCCCATAATCAATAATGATCCATCCTTCATTTTTATTGCTACCTAAGCATAACTACTAAATAGATACAGTGGGAGATACACACCATTATCACCACTAAAACATCTTTGTTCAACGTCCTGTCCGTGACACAGCAACACTCTCTTTTTTTTCCTCATCCTTTGAAAAAAAAAGATTTTGAAGAGATTTGCTATATTGATGAAGTGGATTTTCCCTTAAAAGCCTGGAAACTCTTTTGGGAAACCTCATGCAGCTAGGTTACAGAGTGTTTTTTCACTTGCTTCTTTTCTAATTGCATATAGATTACAGCCAAAAACTTGGTAGATCTGAACACATAGAGCTTCTGGAAATGTGATCTGAACTCAAAATTGAATTAGATTGAAAATTTTGCAAAGTTTTTTTGTTTTCATATCACAAAACTCTGAAGCCGAACATGCTGACCTTGAGAATACTCCAAACTATATGGCACAAACTCATCTCCTATAAAACCCTAGAATTTACAATCTGTTACAAAGAGAACAGAAGAGTCTCTTGGTATTGTTTCTATTAGTACCAGGGTTAATTATTCAGTAATTAATTACATTCGGTTCAAATTATTAGCTTTTGCTTTCTGTTCTTCATTTGTTTGCATACCTGTGCCAGCTGGTCATACAGATTGCACAGGACTGGGTTTCTTCATTTGGATTGCTTGATACTTTTAAAACAGGAAAATTACAAGTAAAGCAATTTTGGCTTTGAATTTTATGGTACACAGTCCTTTGAACTAAAATTTGTAATACTCTGGGGGTCCTGTTAATACTTAAAATCCAATTTGTACTTCTGGATAGTTGGGGTAGTAAATAACACAATTCTGTCATAATCCTTAATACAAAATAAAAGGAATTTCTTTTTTTGAGTGTGCCAATCTTCCATGGAAAACCAAGTGGCATTTTAATAGCATTGCTAATTTCTAGTATGTAATCAATAATTGGCAACCCTAATTATTCAAGGTTGCTTTTTTCTATATTTTCTAAATTCTGGATGTTTATTATGAGCTGATTCCTTAGTAAAGAGTTGTGTAGGAGCGTTTTCTTGTCTTTAACATGAGTAGTTTTTCACCCCTCAAATTCTGTTCAGAATTCTGAAGGCCATTTTCTTCTCCAAGGTGAATCTATGTCAAAGCATGAACTCAACTGCATACGAAGAAGGTTGAGGGCAAAATTTGACCTCAAATTTTGATTTTGTTCAAAACCAAAACTCAGGTGAGAAGACCATATTTTCTAGGACTCTGTCAAAAATGAGAAGTATTGAGAAACATAAGTTACTTAGGCACAGTTGAGAAGTTCACAGTGCAGTCAAGGAAGATAATGTAGTTTTCAGGTCTGTGGGTTTAAACCCAGGCAATTTAAAGGAATGTTGCTTAAACTGATCATCTTCTAAGGAAATATGCTCAGTAGCCTCTCCAAAATGAAGATCAGCTGGCATATCAGATTTTCTAGTAGATACCCATCTACAGACGAAGAAGTAATTTTCTTTTCTCAACCAACAATTCAGGCAAATAGGACATATTTGGAGTAGGGAAGGGTTCAAAGTCTTGTGCTTTGGTTGAAGTGGAAATGGTCACCTGTTGACAACAGGCCTGGGTTGCAGCCATCCTATGTTATTAGAAACTATGATTACAGCTGGTTGTAGATTTCTGAAGTATCCAAGACTTTATGCCACTAAACATCATGCCACAACTATGCCTTGGTAGAATTTGGCATTTTAAAACCTTGGAACTTAAAAGCAATTGATAAACTGAAGTAATTAAATCATGCTAGGGAAATCAGGATTCAAAATAACTCAATTCACTAGGATTAACTCTGTCTGGCACTGTACAGATTGGGCAACATGGATTGCTGTTCCATATTTATTTTCTAAATATGGTCTGAAGAGTATCTGAATTAACTCCTGCATTAGGAACTTTATTCCCTGGGTTTGATCAAGATGAAATTGCATCTATGTGCTTCACATTTTGACTGTGTGTATTAGGCATCCAGTTTTCAGTCAATCATGCACATCAGAGCACTTACAGATCGTTTCAGATATGATGAGAAAAACATCAGCTCTTGAGTAACCCAAACCTGTCCCAGTCAGGTATCTCTTCCTTCCAGGCTCACTGTATCATGTTTTTATGTAAAAGGCAACATCCTTCCTGGAATGCTCCCTCTTAGGGGGAAGGGCAAGGGGGAAAAACCAGGGAACTCGCCTGTGAGACAGCGGTATGCCTTTGATTCATTGATCCTAAGGACAGTGCTAAGACCTCCTCAAGAATTTAATGGCTTTGGAGCCAAGTTACAGCTTGCCAGTGTTTTTTTTTCAATGCTAAAACCATGGAAAGTTGAAGAGTTTTTTTCTTGTTGTTTCTTTTTTCTTTTTTCTTTTTTTTTCTGGCAGTGAAAATGCTGGTTTAATGTTTTTCATTTGTTTGGGAAGAACAAGAATTAGTCCTCCTCTCTGTAGTCTTGTGTTCACCTACACTACACCAGCATGAAGTCAGTAAATGATCTTGGTATCAAAAACTGAATTAATTTCTTTTCCTGTGTTTGGGTCATCTGTGGATTATATCCCTGCAGCTGCACTAAGCCCCCAAAAGTCCATAAAGCTGCACTTAGTGTTTCCACATGTAGTCTGATTGCAGGGACACATTAAATACAAATATATTAAAAAGAAGGATTTCAAGAACAGGCTTGATAGGTCTGGAACATAACCATATTTTTTCTGTTCTTCTAGCTGTATTAATCTAACTAACTTAAATTAATTTTAATCAGAGTATAAAGTCTATCTTAAAAACTTCATTTATTTATGAGCAATGTTATAAAACAAGTAGTATTTACGCTGGAATGTCTTTAAACTTGTTGAAACTATAAACTCTCATTAAGGCTGTCTCTTCTTTCCTTCAGTCCATTCAAAAACCAGTGTCTAAGTCTTCCAAATACTGACAGAAGTATTTGTTAGCTTCATAGAAAACATCCAAACAGTTCATGGAATTTATGCCTTGGGGAAGCATTTGTTTTTCTTGTTTGGTCAATTAAACACCGCCTTTCTTAAGAAAGGGTGTATTGTAACATCAGGCATGATAATAAACAGAAACACCAACGGGTTGCTGCAAAAAGTTTGGGTTGATCTCAGGGTTCCAGTTATGCCTTTGGAAAGCTCAGACACTCAGGGAAGGGGTAATGCAAACTGAGGAGTCTTCTGCACAGTTTTGCTTGAGATTATTCAAACTGAATAGCTCCAAGCTTCTTATGAAGCTGATGGTGCTCTCGTGGCAAGGAGTGAAAAAAAAAAAGAATTAAGCTACGTGATTATTTTTTCAATGTAAGCAAAGGGAATTTTAAGCACAAATGCAATGAAGAAGTTATCATGGTGCCATCAAAAAACATTGGGAAAGCTTTTCTGCTGTAAAGGAATAAATGTAAAAAGCATATAAATTCTTGAGCTGGATGGAGGCTTAGAAAGTGCTGATTCAACACAGAACACAATGATTTCAGCAACATCTTTACGAAAAATTTTGCTTTATTTCAATACCTTTAGCATGCATGATGCCCACTTCAAGTTTTATTTTTATGCTTGCATTTAGATTCATCTTTTTTTGGCAACATTATAATAGAAAGGTCAAAATTATATGAAGCAGCAGTGAAGCATTTTTGTAAGTATGAAGCGAATAATTAATTTTGAATTATTTCGATCTCACACAAAATCAAGGGTTACAGATTCTGAAAGCTTGGACTTTCCCATGAGGTGATCTCAGGTGGGAAATCTACAAATTGAAGAGGGTGTGTTTCCTTTCATTGGTTCAATTTACAGATACTGCCTTCACAGTCACAGGCGTAAAGTCAATCCCGCTCTTGCACTTTTCAAGAGGTCTGGTTGTAGAATTGCACTCAAGGAGATCTGCCCTGTTCCTCTGTCTTTTTGGCATGTCACCAGTGATTTAAAATGAAATACAAAGTGTATTCTTCAAAGTTTCAAAATAGCTGCTGGTGAACTTCCTCCTTTGATTTTGTACCTACCTTCGCTCTACCTACTCTGTACCTCCTGAACTGATTATGTTAAGGATGACACTGGAAGAGGAGGTGGCTGGAAAAAATACAAAAAATACACACATCTGTGCTTCCTCTCTCTCCATTGGGTTGCTGAGCACACACAGAAACCCCGGACTGCAGTCCCCAGGAGGCTTGTGGCAAACCATAAGTAGGACATGTTAACTGTGATTCTCTCACAAAGTCCTTATTAGGCTACACCAGCAGATTTTACTCTCCTTCCTTCTCCAGGTTGCTGTGGGAGTGTAACTGATGCACTTCATTAGAGTTTGAAATTGTGTGAGTAATCCTATTGTTTCTATCGCTCTGTGTAATGTGTGTATAATCACCCTGCTTCCTCATGATGGTATGAGTAACCCCTTTCTATGACAAGCTTTTTCCATATTCCCTATTTTTTGCTCTTTAACTTGTGATTCTACTCCTGCAGCTTTGGATTGATTCAGGTGAGGGAGGAGGCTGGGAAGTGGGAAGAAGGAGGGATGCAAAGGGAGAGAAAGAGCACTTTTCCTTCTCTCACCTGTAACCCCGACGGTTCCATTTGGCTGTGGGCTGGAGATCCGATGATAAACCAGAGGAAATCCCACAGGGACTGCTGAGGGTTGTCCATGTGGATGTGGCAATGGAGGCTCCTTGTCCTGTTCCCAGTGGGTGGAAGTGGTGGTTTGGTGAGGGTATCACCATCCCAGGGGCCTTTTCCATGCTCACTCGGCCAGTGCTGCTCCTGCTGGTGCAGTTGAACTACTGAGATGGGAAACCTGGGGCCAAGAAATCAAGTGTAGGCAATGTCCAGAGTTTGCTTAGAGGAGACAGCTCTGTGAAGAAGGATCTGGAAACCAAAAACTTGAGCTGGTTCTGGGCACAAGGCTAATATTGCTCCTTACTCACGTCTAGCAGTCGCCTAAAAGCACTGAATGTATAATTTGGTTCAATTATTTCAGGTGATGCTCTTGTTTTCCTCTTGCTATGTATGTCCTGTTCTTGCTGCTGCTCAGTATTCAGTAATGCCATCACATCCAGCAGCTTGTAGTGCTTTTCCCAGTGTGTCCCTGTGTTCAGCTCCCTCAGACAAACATATTGGGCTCTACAGTCACATGTATTTTGCAATATTCCTCTGCCACTCATTTCCATCAGTGCTGTCTCTGCTGAAATGTTTTGCCACAGGATGAGATGGACAGCATTGTTCAGGGCATTTTCCAAACGCTCAATAAGACTTTTTGTTTGTGAAGCTGAGGGTTTGTTCTATGTCCTGGGAATGAGACAGTTCACATCCTCTTGGAAGAGCAGGAGCAACAGGTCTAAGGAAGAAAGGAGATTAAACACCAGCTACTGGATTGATGGATCACTTTGCTTTACTTCCTTCATAATTTATGGACTAAACCAAAATCTGCCATCTCACTCTTTGACATTTCTGGCAAACATAAAATACAGACCAACAGAACAACAAAAGTAGCACATACCAGGAATCAGTCCCACAAACCCAACTTTTTTTTACTTTGCTGCCACTAAACCCTAATTCCCATATTGTTAAAATAATTCCTTCTCTTCCTTCCTACATACAAGCTCAGCCCCCTTGATAGATAGTCCATTCCTTTTTAGTGTCTACTGTCTTTGTGGTAACATTTTTATTTGCTGGATGAAAGGGTAGGAAGCCCACTGGTGATTTTCCATTGCTGTTTATTTTATGCAGAATTTCCTCAGATGCTCCAGCAAAGGGTATCTGGGGATCTTTTCTTCTGTAGTATCCATCATGGAAGGGTCTTGATCTTTGTTACACATACAGTAAATAACTCATCATTAGCAACATATCAATGCTTAGTTGTCCTTAAATAATTGTTGTTGCCACTGGCTGGAAAACAGAATAAGTGGGAGGGGAGGCATACCCTGGGCAAGTATTGATTGCTGTTCCAAGATATTGCCAAAAAATGAGATCCACAGAAACTACAGTAAAACATTACAGTACAAGTTGGTGAGACACTGTGTTCTGAATTTTTTTTCAACTTTGTTGAGAACATTATTGATCTTCTGTATCCAAGGGGACTTGGTTTCCTAAGTATTTTCATTACACCTTCTGGCTCACCTACAAGCACACTAAACCAAGAATACTTTGTCGGGGGAACCAAGTGGTCTCTGGTCTGCCTTGCCCTTGAATTGAATCCGACTTCTAAGAGACTTCCTCAGCCCCGATGTCGTCAGCAGAGCACAGTGTTATGTTGGAACACGAGGGAAATATTAGATCATGGAAATTAACTAAGTGGAAGGACTTAATCTAATTCCTTCATCCTAGGTTATTGTTTTTTCAGAGTCATAACAAATTAGGAGGACTATGTAGTGCAGGAGAAAAAAAAGGAAAACACCTTACCCAAAAAAACCCCTAGGAAAAACCCAACAGACCCTGGCTCATGATGTCTTTGCTTTGTGTTCTGATGTGTCCCTACTCTTGTGCCTTTAACATACATCACATATTCTTCAGAATATACTCTCCACTGTTTTGCATGGAGCTGTGGATTACAGATGTTAATAGGATGTGGTAGAAAATAGTTTTTAAATTTCTGGTGTGGAGGATTGTGCTGGATATGGTCATAGGCTGGTGAGGTGATCCAGAAGAGGTGCTGAATGTCTGTGATTTCACTGTTTTGAAAATACACATCCCAGGAGTGGGGCTGATTGAAACAGCTGAAAAAAACGGAGCTTTTATTTTAAATGTTAACAAGAAATGATAAAGGGCATTCTCTGCAAACTGAGGCTTGTGAACATGTTGCTCACAGTTCTGATACCCTGGCAGTGGCTGCCACATTAGAGAATCCCCGAGCCTGAGGATGGGTTGGGGCAGTTTCCCAGCTGCCCTCAGACAGATGGAGGAATGGATGGGTGCCAGACTTCTCTGTGTTTTCTCTACAGGTTTTATGTGACCCAGCAGAGCATTACTGAAACAGCAGGTCCTGTACCACTCATGTAGTAAAAGCTAATGGGTTTGTTGCTGAAATTTTTAGGTTTTCTGTGTGCAGTTGTAAGCATCCCATTTATCTAACAGCTGTGCTATTGTTGTTTATGACCACTGACTTGAATGAGTTACCAGGAGCTGTTCAGAAGGGGCTCTTTGCCGCCTGTGGCTGTTTTCATCTATGCTCTTGTGTCCCTCAAGAAGAGCTGGGCTTTAAAAAGGTGTGACTCAGCACAGTTGTGTCACATCATTTATTATTTTTTCTTGCTGAGAGCCTTGGGTATTACCTCAACACAATTATGAAACCGGGCCCTATTGTGGTTAGCCCTGTATATAAATATGCTGAAGGGTAGTCCTGTTATAAATTGAACAGTGCAATGAGAAATACCAGTTAGAGACACTAAAATGAGTCCATAAAAACAAGATAATGTTGCAGCCATCAGTGGTCGGGTTAGTCTGCAACTGCCTCAGCTGAAAACATAGGATTTCTAGCATGTAAAAGGCTCCCTAAAAAAAACAAACATAAAAGTTACACCATATTTGTGAGTCAAACAGAAGCCAAGATTTTGAGGTGGTGAAGCAATTGAAAGAAAAAATGTTTGCAGAGTGATTAAAATACTAGCAAACCTCGGCTTGCATCTCATGGTCCTTGCTGCTGAAGAACGAGTCTGTTTCTGTGGCTGGTGGTTGTGCTCCCAGTCCCGTCCTTCTCTGGCACCACACTTTTGGAAGCTGCTTCATGGCAGGATTGAGAGTGTGCTGGGCCTCAGACCAGCTGGCTCAGGCAACATGTCCACTTCTCCAGAGAGGATTTCTAGAACCCAGCTTTGGTCCCACTGGAAAGCACTGGATCGTCCAAAGAGATCCCATTAAAATAAAGGTTCCAGAAATTTCCAATCTCTCTGCTGCAAAGCTTGAGCTCAATTAGATCAAGATCTCCAGGACCTTTGGTTTGTCTCCATGGATGACTAACATTCTCTGGGAATCTGGTTCATCTCTCAATGCCAGTGAAGTTTTCTTCCAGGAAAAGACTGATGAATTGTGGTGGGTTGACTCTGGCTGGATACCAGGTGCCCACCAAAGCCACCCTATCACTCCCATCCTCAGCTTGGCAGGGGAAAGAAAGTACAACACAAGGTTCATGGGTTGAGATAAGGACAGGGAGAGAGCACTCACCCATTACTACCATGGGCAGAGCAGACTTGATGTGAGAAAATCAGATTAATTTATTACCAATGAAAGTAGAGTAGCATAATGAGAAATAAAAAACCATACCTTGAAAAACTTTCCCCCCTCCCTTCCCCTCCTCCTGGGCTTGACTTCACCCCTATTTCTCCACCTCCTACCCCTCAGCAGCACAAAGGGACAGGAAATATGGGCTGTGGTCAGTTCATCACTCATCTCTGCTGCTCCTTCCTCCCCAGGGGGAGCATTCCACACCTTTCCCCTGTTCCAGTGTGGGGTCAGATATAGGGGAAGCTTCCAGCACCTTCTCACAGAAGACACCCCTGTAGGCCCCCTGCTTCCAAAAACCTTGGCACAAAATCCCAGTACAGAGAACCATAGAATGGTTTAGGTTGGAAAAGACCTTGGAGATCATCTAGTCCAGCTTCCCTAAGGGGAACAGGGACACCCTCCAGTAGACCACCTCTAATCATGGCAAGTATCTAACCCCTGCCACGAGTCTGATAGGTCCTGTGGCTGAAAAATGCATTTGATTTTAAGGAAGCTTTGAATGGGCAGCAGTGATTCTGCTTTGTATATTTCCATGAGACTTCCACCAAGACTTAAGTACCATCATGGTGGCTGAGGGGAGATCTGATTTTTGAGTCAAGAATGCATTTTCACATCTCTGAATAATATAACCCCCTTCCACATTGATCCAAGAACACACAGAACTTCAGAGTAAACACTGTTTTTCCCGTACTGTTGTTTCCTCCTTCCACCTTCCTTCAGGTGCTCAAGGCACCAGACTTTGCTGCTGCTGCTGCATAAAGCTGTTCAGCTGAAGTCATGGCAAGTGATCACAACTGAGTATCTGTCCCATGGATTGTTTTGTTCTCTGATTAAAAACTCAGGCAAATTCTTCTCATTCCCTAATTCCCCAAAGTCCCACAATCAGGTCTGTGTCCCAGCACACCAGTTCCTCACGAGCAGCCTGGAGTGACACACAACTGCTCTATGGCACGTTCAGCTGGGGATGTTGCAAAGTGAAGATGTCATTTAGCAAATCCTTCTGAAGTCACACTTCCCCCCCCCGCCCAAAAATAGAAATAACAGTTTTTCTGTCTCTCCGGGCAGGTTCTGAGCTACAGCAGGTCAGTGGTGTCCAGGCCAAGTGAAGGTTGCCTCAAACCATCAGCCCCCACTGGTCCATGTAGGCGCTCCAAGCATGTTGCTACTGCTTATTTTCCCAGGTAAGGAGGTGAACCAAGCATGCAGCAAATATTGTATGGTCATCTCTGCCGCCTCAGAATGAGTATTTAACCTGGGGGAGAAGAAAGCACACAAGAAGATAATGTGGGTGTGTTGGGAGGGGAGGTAATTTTTAAGCCAAAAAATACAGTGTTTGGAAATTACTGTTTGATTCACATGGTTTTCTAGAGCTGGAGAAGGATGTGTATTGTTTGAGTCAAGGAAAGTCTTTGGGGAGACATTCTGAAAATAAAAAATTACATGATTAATATGAGGATTCTCTAATTTCTTGCCCATAAAACTAAAGAATGTGTTTTTCCCTACTTAGCCATGCACAAGTTTTTGTGCTGGATGGCTGCTTTTGGGAGACTGACAACGCCAAGGGTATAGGCTGGCTACCCTTTCCTCTCCAGCTGATAGATCTGCAGCAGTCCAGTCAAGGAGCATGTTGTGAAAACAATAACAGTTTAAAATTAGATGAATCACTGAGCGAAATAATTCATGTCATGACAAAAAGTAGTTTCAGGTAGTTTAGGAAGTGGCACCTATGTTGTAGCCAGCTGCAACTGGATCTTGTCTGTCTCTCAGTTGGGGAATTTCCTTTCAATTGATGCTGTCATTGAAATAGCTGAGACTCAACTCCAGATACCTTGACTTTCTGTTTTCTGCTTATTTTAATGCTGGCTGATTCTTCTGGATTCTCTACTCTCCTTATTAATTATACATTGAAAAAATAACAAAAATATTATGAAGCACTGCCCTATCTGTGGAATCCAGCATATTGGATTTTTTGCCTGGAGTGTCAAGCAAGATTAATCATTCTGATAATAGCAGGATTAATCCATTCATCACATACAGTGAAAAAGGCACTGTTAACATTAGGACTGAGTTATTCTTGGTCTTGAGAGGAGCAAATGGCAGAACTGGCATTTAGAGGGTATTTGTGCCTTTAAAAAGCCACATTCCCCTGTTACCTTCTCCTGCTGCTTGGGCCAGATTCTTGCTGCAGGGCTGGCTGTTACCATGGGGGCAGGAGGCAGCCCTGTGGAGGGCTGTGTAGGTATGAATGTTTGGCAGAACCCTCCAATGTTAGGTATGGTATAATTACCCTGTCATTTAACACAACAAAAAAAAAAAAAAAAAACGGAAAAAAAGAGAAAAAAAATAAGGAAGTGATTTTGTTTTTCTCTGATTGCCTTAGCTCCTGCTTTGCTACGGTGAGATTGCCAAGAACGGTTGCACGGCTTTTGAAAGCTAATTTGAGGTCAGACAGTGATTCAAAATCAATTCTTGATTTTTGTCAAGTGGGAGCTGCAGCCGAAGGGTCTGATTTGGGAAGAGGGCGAGCAGCCACGCTGGCATCCTGCCCTTGCTGCCCTTTCCAGCTGCCAGCATCTTCTGTGCAGGCCTCCACGTTCCTGCACTTCCTCTGAACTGATGAAACTCAGGGGCAGGATCCTTTCAGCTCCAACCCCTCATGTTCAAAAACCTTCTTCTATTTTGGTATAGGGAAAGGAAAAGAAAGTTAGATCTCTGGAATGTGCCCTCATTAAAAAGAGGCTGGAAAAGAGGCGTTTTTGTGGAAACTGGCCGGCTGCACGACTGGAGCCCGTGTCAGCTCATGCACTTGTAACTGAAACAACTCAGCTTTCCAGAAGTCTCTAAATGGATTGCTTTCAGTCGGAACAGTACACAGACATTATAAAACCTGCAATTACTTTTACTGTAGGGCCATAAAATATAGATCTGTTAAAGTCTGGGTGCAGAACACACGGACATCCTACAGTTCTGACCAGCACAGATGAAAGCCTCTTATGGATGATGAAAACAAGGTACTAGAAAATCCATTAGAGGTATTTGTTTCCACTTGCAATGATAGTCTCTGTAACCACATAAAATCAAAGCATCTCTGGGACTTCATTACGAATTTCTTTTATCGATACCGTATGCTGATATAAATAACAGTGTAAGAAAATCTGTGAGAAGAAATTACATTGCATTGTATGATTTAGGGATTTGTGATCAATTATTTAGCATTAATGCATCTCTGTCAGAGATGCACTTAATGTTTTCATTGGAGTGGGACCCTGTAGTGCTGGGGACCGTGTGCATATTGAGTGAACAAAAATCGCTGGCCCAGAGTGCTTTGACCATTTAAATTGGGTTAAGGACAGAAGAGTGTAAAATGAGAGCGCAAAAGTGACTAAACTCCTCTCTAGACACCACCACCATTCTGGGACTGAAACTACACTCATATCCAGTAAGAGAATGGAAAGACATGTTTGCTTTTGAACTCTAGGAAGCAGTAAAGACAGAGACCAAGAGAAACCTGCGATCACTGTGTGTAACAGCTCCTTCCCTGTGCTCTTCAAAGCCCCTCCTTCTCTCACAAACAGAAACAAGACTGGCTGGTGTCTCTTCTGGAAATAAAGAGCTTGGTCCAGAATGGTTTGCAAAGAGAAAGAAGCAAGAACTGCACGTTTTTGTGGTAAAAAATGAAACAAGACTTTCTACAAGGGCAGGTAGTGATAGGACAAGGGATAATGGCTCTAAACTGAAACAGGGTAGATTTAGATGAGATATTAGGCAGAAATTCTTTGCTGTGAGGGTGGTGAGACACTGGAGCAGGTTGCCCCAAGAGGTTGTGGACTTCCCATCCCTGGAAGTGTTCAAGGCTCTGAGCAACCTGGTCTAGTGGAAGGTGCCTTTGCACATGGCAGGGGTTGGAATGAGATGATCTTTAAGGTCTCTTCCAACCCAAACCATTCTAAGATTCTCTGATTCTGTAATTAAGATTGTTGTTGTGCTTTTGACAAGAGTCAAAACCAGCCGTGCTCTTCCTGATCCATCAGGAGGTTTGCATTTGAGTTTGCAGGCCCTATGAACTCAAAATATAAAAAAGAGATATTAATCAAACATGCCAATAAAGTTCAGAGAAAGTAACATGAACCCAAAACAATGATTTCCCCCCCAGCCCTAGCTCTGCTTGCAATATATAATTATCATGAGCTGGTTGGCAATCCTGCAATAACTAGGCACAACAGCATGAGTTAGGAATGTATCATCAATTTATCATCAATCTTACCTTGTAATTTCTTTGCTTTTATTGGTCTATACAACCTCATCATACATAAATAGTGGCATGCAACTTCGTGAAAATTGTTCAAAGTGAAAAAGCCCACCTTGAAATAAATGATAGTAAACACATCAATTTCTAGCATAAATATATAATTTGCATTTTAGAAATCCAAGATTCATGCAACCCCAAATTATAAGAACAGTGACTTGTTGACATAGATGAGCAGATATGTCTGTGTCACTCACTGGTTCCAAAATAATTTGAAACAATAAATCTGAAACTCGAACTTGTATAATGCCACACTTGCAGGGTGCAGTTCAGATCATGAGGGCAGAGGCCCTAACTACCTAAAGGATGTGAAAATCCAGTTTTTACTCAAGGTGGCTTTGAGAATCTCAGACTGTTTATTCAGCATTATCACCTCCCCGCATTTGTCTCTGTGAAACGGATGTGTCAGGGAAACATGTTCCTGTCCTCAAGGATGTTACTTCTGAATGAAGACAGATTTCCAGGAGTTTTCTTTCAGGATGCATGTGGGGGAGAACAGAGTGACTGTGGTCTTCTGAAGACCTCAAATGGTGAATTCTTTGTCTCTCCCTGAGGCTAAAACCCTTGAGACCTTTCCTAAGGGCTGGGCAGCTGGAGTTGATGCCGTATGCAGGAGCAAACTCTCAGTACAAACAGCAATGCTTGTTGCTGACCCAGGTCCACAGCCTTCCTGTCAGTCATGGGGGCTGGTTAACTCCAAGACAACCTGGGGCAGCTGATCTTTTACCCTTCTTTGGGTCTGAAAGTCTGGATTTGTTGTATCATTCTCATTACTTAAAAGGAGAAGCAGATGTGAGTATCCAAACTAAACAGAGCCTTTGGGGCAGTTGCTACTTGTAATTTGATCTTTAATCAGTGTAATCATGGAAAGGGGCTAAAACCAGAGTGTCTACATTACTGGCATTTATACAGAAAGCAGGGGAACCTACAGGTGGGTGTTGCAGCATTATGTCAGTATTGCCCCTTTTTCTCTTCCACTTCACTGTGGAATGGTACCAAAAATGTGGATCTATCAGTTATGTATCAAAAAGGTACAGATTAAACAAACACACAGCCTGCTGTCTCACATCAGCCTGTCACCATGGTCGCTCTGAACTGTTCGACTGAATGCCACATAGCAAAGCCAAAAAGCAGGAAAACTTCCTGTCCTCACAGTGGTGACATGATATAACCAATGACCTTGTCTCTAGTATCCCTAAGAAAAACCCTTTTGAGGTTTAGCTGAAGCTCCTGAAAAGATCCATGAACACAGCTTCTGAACACATCAGGGTTACAGCTTCTATGTGTATATACATGTGTACGTATAAATATTTTAAAATGGAAAAAGTCCAATTCAGCTTCCATTCCTGACAAGTAGGGTACATCCACTGGGTTTAATAGGAGAGTAAAATCAGGTCCCAGCTCATGAAAGGGCTTCAGTCTGAGCTTTGAGGAGATGACACGTACCAGAGTCTTTAATTAGTCATGTCAGCAGAAGCTTTGCTGACTAAGGACTTCCACAGCTCAGCTGGTCTGTAGGGCAGCATCCAAGCTGGATGCTATAGGATGTTGACCTCTCTTGAGAACCCTGTGCAGCCGCCAACCATCTGCAAAACATGCAGAGTAATCATAATAACTCCCTTGGCAGTCTGTTTCAGAGAGGAAAGGGAAAAGAAAGAGTAAAAAAAAAAAAGGAAATTAATTTCAGTTAGCGTTGAAATACTCCTGTGATTGTTGCTTTCACATTTTTTAGTTTGGGGCTATATATTAGAACATTTCTACTCTCAGCACCAAATGTTGTAACAAGGTCTTCAGGGCTAGGACAAAAAAGAAAACTCGTTATACTAGTTTGGTACTCTCCCCCATCAACAAAGATAGATCTTGATCCTTAAGAGGAAATGTGTTTTAGAGGTAGTTAACATTATTTATTAGTTGCCACAAATAGCTTTCATATCCAATTGTAGGGATGGCCAACGTCCCTGACCCCATGAACAATATAACAAAATCTTCATATGCCTGACAGTTTGTAATCCCAGAATTTAGAATAAGAGGAGGTGTTGTGGTTGGGGGTTTTTTGTGGGTTTTTGGCTGGTTTTTTTTCTCTCCTGAAGCACTGGTCTATAAAATACACCAATATTGCTATACCTGGTGCCCTGAACTCCTCCATTCCTCTGGAAGCACTGGGAGGAGCAGGTGCTGCTTTGCAGAGTGGCTGCCTCTGGCTGGTGACTGCAACATTATCAGGCCAAAACTGTTTTCCATGGAAAGCCTGCTTACACAGGAGAGGTCAGGAGGTGGAAGTGTCCCCATACGGAGGTAAACCTGTGACATTGGGCTGACTTTAAAACAAAGGTACTCTTCACCAGGTTCGGCTCTGAAATTCGTTGCTTGTACAAATGGGGGAACAGAAAGTGAGACTATTTTTCATGTACCACACGTAATAACCCTTTAAATACTTTGTGAGCCCTCTAGTGGTGCTGTCCATGCCCTGGAAACCTCCGGGAGCCAGCTGGAGCCAGGCAACCCTTCGTGTGAGTACCAACGCTGCTCTTAAGGGTGCAGCGCGCACATCTCCTTTATTCTGATTACCTTTTAAAACCCCGGAGGTGAGGGCTTTATTTCTGCTTCCCCTGATAAAAAATTCTTCAAAACAGAGGTGTGTGGCTCCTACATCCCAAGCAGCTGTGGTGGGCAGCTAAGACAGCATCATCCTTAATGCATCTGCTGCAGGTCTGTTTTTCACCATGCTGTGCTCTCTAGGGTTAAACAGCATAGTAGGGATACAGCAAGAGTTCACCAGAGAGGAAAAATTTGGCTGGAAAATCCTAAACCCATTTCTAAAAGAGCTAATCTATGGGATTTCTGTGCAGTGAAAAGCATCACTCTGCTTTTATTCCAAACACAGTTCGGAGCTCTCCTTTATTTTTTTAGAATTGACCCATAAAGACTACAGGAGGGCACCAATTAGTGAAATAAACCTCTAATCCTCAGTGCAGTGCCTGCTATAGGACTGCTGTTTAACAGCCTCCTTGCTAATCAATTCTCTTCAGTCAGCTAAATGCCTTAGATGCTATGTAAATAAATGCAAGTTTAAGAGTGTTCTACAGCGAGCACTTAAAGCTATGTTCCTTCTACTCCACCATAAAATCAGCAGGCATGTTAACAGATATCTACTCCACCTTGTAGGAATGACTTTCCTTGTTCATTTGATTGCTGCAGCTTGGGAAAAACAGAAGCAGGGAACAGCAATAAACTGCCTGCTCTTGCGCAGCACCTCAAACATCTGATACCTCGATGGCAGCCAAGGCACGGAACAAAGGTGCATATTTTAGAGTCAAAACACTGCCCACAGTTTAGGTAGCTATTTTAGCTCTTCTGTGATAAATTAAAAGTCAGTCTGTCATACTTGGAGCTTTCTGGATAAAATGGCTGCTCCCTGTCACCTTCTTCATGCATAGCATTCCTCCAGAGGAGAGGTTTTCCCTTACAAGTTTAGATGTTTTCTCTTATGAATTGAGATATTAGTGAAAGATGTAGTAAGTGTAGTTTGAAATGAGACAGTGTGCAAAATCCCATCAAAGACAAATGAAACCCAACCCTATTGAGGATGATGGCAAATCCACATCTTTAATGGAACTAGAATTTCACCCCTAGTGTGTCAGTGAACAACAACTTTTAACTAACAACTTTTTTTTTTGAAAAACTGAAAAACTGTGTATTCATCACTTCTCTGCTGTCCTGAGGTAAGAGCAGTGATGCTCAGAAAGGGATAGTCAAACCCTTAATACTTCCAATAATACATCCCAGTATCCTCCAGCACAGACATGAGTGTGAACAAATGAAACACAGGGAGATGGAATTACTTGCCCTGAATTATCCATCAGAACTTTAAACAAAGCACAGGTCCTGTGTGCTCATGGCATTGAGCAGACATTTAAAAGCAAGTAAATAAGATGATGCTGTGTTCTGCAAGTTTCACTGAGTTACTTACATAACATTCTTGTCAGTCTTCACACTTACATTGAATAACAAATATTAAATAAACAGAGCATTTTATTTGAGTTGAAAAACAAATCTTGAATAAACAAAACGTTTTATTTCTGTGTCTAGCATTTTAGAATTTTCAAAATCTCCAACGCTCCATTATCTTGCCTTTGTGGAGAAATGTACCCTTCCTTTTTTTTCAGCATGGATTTTTTAATAATTTCTGATAATGTTGTGATACATATCATTGGCAACTTCAAACACTCACTTTTTTACAGATAAATGATCTTAATTATACAAACTCCGTCTGCCTCGTGGGAAATTATTAACATAGCAACATCTTATACATTAAGAGTAACTAATTTCCATATCTATTATTTATCAATATTTTAGCACGTAGCACAGGTGGTGAGTTTTTCACTGACTAAAATGGTGAATGAACTCAGGTAAATTATACTGACAGACCATATGCACCATGTGCATGACTGCTGAAACCTAAGAATTTCATAAAGCAGAGACAAAGATGCCACATTTTTTTTTGCTCTCCAAATGTTACCAGTTTTGGAGGTCGTTTCCTTCTATGCACACAGAGACACAAAATTTTCAGCAACTTTATTATGTATGTTTATTAAGTATGGAAACTGGACCTCTTAACATACAGCACAT
This sequence comes from Corvus kubaryi, assembly GCF_017639235.1. Taxonomy (NCBI): domain Eukaryota; kingdom Metazoa; phylum Chordata; class Aves; order Passeriformes; family Corvidae; genus Corvus; species Corvus kubaryi. The sequence continues at coordinate 2,692,088 of NW_024580667.1, forward strand.
GCACAACCTGAAATTATTAGTTTCACTAATAGGCAGTCCAATGATTCCAAAATACACTTAGAACAGCTAAGATTGCTTAAAGAGGAATATTTCTGAATTCAGTAACTGAAAAAGGTGGCAGCAAATCCTATAAATTAAGATCAGTCCAAACTAGAGGACAAAGAGCTGGTTAGGAATAAAATGAGAATTGAAAAGAACTCAGTGGGTCCTGGTGAAATTCCACGATACCAAAATATAACAATTTCTTTGGAGAACATTTGAGAAGGTTTGTTTCTTTAGCTTTGTTTGAATTTTAATTTTAGTACGAAATGTTCAGAAATTTTATTCTTGGTTGTCTTAAATTAGCCAGATTCTATCCATTTAGGAAAAACAGTTGGGGCTTTTCCTCTACCTTGCATTAGACTGAAAATATGCACGCTTAGTATAAAATAGCTTTATAATACATAGCATAATTTCCTGCCAAAGATTTGGGTCTGCTCTTCACTAGGGCTAGTGGTTTGTCATGATAAGTCATACATGTTTCCATGGGGAAAGTGCAAGGTGAGCATCATGAGCATGTAGTATAAAACATGGATAATTTAATTTAAATACAGATATTCTTTATTTTTAAATACACATAGATATTCTATATTTTTAAATAAACATATTTAAAAATCCAACAATTTTGTTAACTATGTATCTTTACTTCAGTGGTAGCAATAGCAGAGTGGTGTTATTGCTCCCTCCTAATTTCTGCTGCTTTGGCTGTGCAGAGGGAATTGAGTTCCTAGTTCTGTGGGGTCAGGGGCTTCTACCTGTGGTCCACAGACTCCTGGGCTTACAGTTGACTCCTGTGGGGGCTGTCAGGAGGTGAGTCAGCCAGCCCAGATCCTGGGCAGTGGGTCACCCTACCAGCCTTCAGCCCTCTAACAGAGAACTCCAGGGTCTTGATGGACAAGATGAAAATCATTGCTGTTACAGATTTTCACAAAGCAGCCTTGTCCCTAGAGGGTGTAATCACAGAATCATTAAAGTTGGAAGAGACCTGCAAGATCATCCAGTCCTACTGTCAACCCAGCAGCCCCATAATCACCCCCAAACCATGTCCCCAGGTGCCACATCCAGATGGTTCTTGAACACTTCCAGAGACTCCACCAGCTTCTTGGGCAATTTATTCCAATACTTGACAACTGTGTCAGTGAATTTCTTTTCTAGTATCTAATCTGAACCTCCCCTGATGCAACTTCAGGCCATCCCCTCTTGTCCTTTCACTTGGGACATGGCAGAGGAAACAGACCACAGCTCACTACAACCTCCTCTCAGGTAGCTGTAGATGTCTCTGGGCTCCTTCCATGATCACAGCTGAGATAAAGTATTCTGATATAATTGAGGTAAAGTAATCTCACAACTCAGATAACATAACCACTTGCCCAGAGAAGTGTGTTTCTCTCCACTAATTAATTATTCAACCCTGCTGAATGAACCTCCAGAAACTAAAATTTTCCTCTATGAATTTTGTCCCCTCTTAAGCCCCCTTCCATCCTAAGCACAGGTAGCACAGAACCAGAGGGGGTGAGCTCATACTAACAGCAGCCCTGGTAAGTCAGTGCTCACCTTCCACTGAAAAGGGCCTGCTCCATCTCCCCTGCCCTTTCTCCCCAGCTGCAGGCACCCTTCTCCCTCCTGGAAATAGTGTGGCCTTAGGGCGAGCCCACTCACTTGACAGGTTGACATATCTGGCAGTAAATTGTTCTTTTACTTGCATATTTATGTGCAGTGTTGGATTTCCACCAGGTCAATTCTCTGAATTGATTTGCCCCAGGGCTATCTGATCACCAGAACCATCCCAAGGGAATGCGGCAGGACCGTGTGGCTGGGGGAGGAGAGAAGGTGAGGGGCAGGGTCTCCTCTCTTTTCCTTGGCAGGACTCAGCAAGATGTGAAACCATAACCAGAAGATGAAGCTCACTGGCAGCTTGATGTCCTGACTGCCCCCATCACATGCTCCTCTCCTGTCCTTGCACCAGCCCCAGGGACTGCAGGACCTGCCTTTGCCAAAAGCCTGATGCTTCCTCGCAGTCCTTGTTTTTACCTGCACTGGCAGAAATGCATTTCAGTACTGTGCAGGCAGGCAAGATCCCACCCACCCTGGTGGGAGGGAGCAGGCAGGGCAGAGACATGGGACCACAGCATATAGAGAGGACACAGATGGCTGGAGATACTTTGGAAGGGCCTCTGAGATATTCAGAGGAAACCATGAGCTCTAGCTGTGGGGCTGGCATCCTTGAGAGCCCCTCTGAACATGTTCACGGTGTCCCTCTTCCCACATCACTCAGCACATCTTTCTCCTCTTAAGAAACAAATGTCTCCTTATGGCACGAGCTGTGGATTGATTTAAAAACACATGAAGCCAGTTGAAAACAAAATTCATGTGACAGCTATCACAAAAGTGCAGCTCTAACAGTGATGGCTGCCTGGATGTCGAAACAGTGCTGAAAGAGAGTCCGACTCACTGCAGTGGCAGTCATCAAACCCTGGCATGATGGGAGGTATCCTTTCTGTTCACACAGCCATCCCAGGAGCCAGAACTGTCTTTCTGCATCTGCCTTATAAAAACTTGCTTCTTGAGCTACACGTATCAATTCAGTTTTGTTTCCTTCTGGATGATGAGCAAATGCGAGCATTTGAGTTTATCAAGCCACAGCTGTGAGATACCTTTGACAGGGAATCTGCAAACCCAAATCCCCCAGTCTGATGAATATTCTCAAAACTAAGCACATTCAAGCTTCTGTGCTCTGGATATCACACAGCCTTACACAAGATGTGAGGGACTGGCAAAACAGAGCAGCGAGCTTAATTATGAAACAAAAAGCAGCTATGAGAGCAACTGTGCAGTAACTAAGGGTACCCAAAATCCAGAGATTAACTCTGTCTTCTTGAGATACGAAGGACTGGCTGTTAGAGGCCTGGTTTATCACTGTGTTAAACCAATTTTATGTTGGTGTAAAAACAGGATGATAGAGCTGTGCTGAGCAGCCCTAAGTATGCACCCCCTCTGTTCTGTTGTACACTCTCCCAGACATAAAACCAGCTAATGATTGAGAAAATCAAGGAAAAACCTACTAAAAATGAAATGGTAGAAACGACAGGTGTGGGAGAAGAGAATCATTACACTCCTTGATCAATGCACTTCTACTGAAATGATTTGGCCTGAGGGGCAATGGAAATTTATTGGAAAGATAACATTCAGCAAGATAAAGACCTCTTGCAAAGCAGCATTAAAATATCTTTGATGAGTCATTAAACCAGGCTGAAAGTTTCTTAAAGACTCCAGAGTTAAACACACACCTTGTATGTTTGACCATCACCATCTTACCATGTTATTTAATGCCTGCAACTCTTTGAACCCTGTTCTGTTATTACTGAGCTTGTTGTACAGTACTTTATTGGTTTAGGAGACACTTTGATTCACAGTGACTTATTCACAGCATAATTCTATTCAAGAGAAACAAGCATGTGACTCTCTCTACAACAGCAGCACATTCCGAGTGGATAGTATGGCACACATTGCAAAATCTATATTCTTCACAAAGCATGTGTTAGTGCCATGAGAATTCATATTTCTTCTTTTAAACTACACGAGTCTTTCTCAAGTGTAAAAGGCCTTAGGAAGTGCACTTGAAAACACTCTGAAGTTCAGGAAATGCCAAGGAGCCTCATTTCTACACGTGTTTATTTGCACAGGAACGTCAATATGCAGAATGACTGCTGGGCTAGAACAATGCAGGAAAAGAATTTTCAGAAAGGGGGCCAGTGTGGCTGGGATAAGCATATTGTGTGAAAAGTACACCTTGCATGGTAGCAGGGCTTTCACATAATGGTTCCATTTAATTCCATCTATGATCAGTTAATTTTAGCTATTTAAAATACTGCAAATGTATTCCTTATGAGATTGTTACACAAAATTATTTGGCTTGAAATAAGTCGGTAGTAATCAGTGGCAATGGTACTTTTACAGTAAATGTACATTAAGTTTATGAGTGACTACACAATAGGACATAAAAATATATCTATTTGGAATTTCCAAGTTTTATGGGCTTTCTCCAGGAAAAAAAAACCCACCAAACCTTCTGAGAAGCCTATTTATCCAAGTAGATATCTATATACACTCCTTTACTGTAAGCGAAAGCAAACTTGTGTCCTCTGTAATGTTTACTTTGATTAACTATAGATGGTTTGCCCTGTGATTGCTGCTAATGTTCTGTGGAACCATTTGTTTTCCCACAGAGTTAAAGGCATTAAAGGAGGAGCTATTGCCTTCTTTTTAGGATGAATTAATTTTAAAAGCATTTTTGTTTAAAAGGAGGTTTAAAAAATCCTGAAGAAACAGAGATTGCCCAGTCTCTCACCTGTCCACTTTAGGAGTGTGCATGAGCAGACACGTGGGATGTGGACCTTATTAAGAAATAAGGGAGAATATTTTTGTGAGGAGCACTCTGTTAGGTTATTGGCAACAAATCACTTGTCCCTCAGGACATGCAGCACTTGCATGTCTACTGGCAAAACCTGGAGGGAACCTGTTCTAAGTTTACCTGCTATTTATTCTGAAAGGTTTTAATAAAGACTTAATTGTAAAAGCGCTTCCAAGGAGCGACTTGAAAGTGAAAGTATCCCTGTGCAGGGAAAATAATGGTTCTGCTGCATAGTTCAGAATCTTTGGGATTAAGGATGTGGCCGGTGGAATTTATGAAAAGTAGTGTAAATAAATACATCAAGATGTGATCATTCACAGGTTGTTTCTCATAACTGCTCTTTCCCCTCCTTTTGTGTTATTTATTCTTCTCTGTTGTGCAGCCCTGACTGTTTCCTTTGGGAGCTGGGGTCTGCCTGCTGGGTCCCCACAGTCAGGATGGGCTGGTCCCACCTCGATGTGCTAAGAGGGCTTCAGCCTCCAAACACACCTCCTCAGGAGAAAGCAAACAAAGAAAGGCTCAGGTTTCCTTGTCGGTGTTCAGAGATGCTGTACCTGTTGTGGGTGGGGGCTTCACCACCCTACAACGTGCTGGTGATGATCTCTCCTTTGCTTTCTGTGGAGGAGTTTGTTGACAATGGACTTTTTTCCATCTGAAAAATGGAAGCAGTTTTGCTGTTCATCTTCACCGCTGGAGGTTTTCAATGGCAGGTGTGCTGCAGCAGCTCTGGAGAGCTTGAGGAGCCCACTGCTCTCATACCACAAAGCCAGAGAAAGGCACGTGGGCTTGAAGAGCCTTTTGAGAGACTCTTGAACCTGAACTTGGCTGCTTCTGTGCCTGTTGTGAATGAAAGCAAAGAGCCAATCTGCCCTAACCAAGCTCATGTTGCAGTAAAGGGAATTTAAATCCTAAGTGTTTTGCTTCAAGGCTATACAAACACCTCTATTTGGTCACTGGCCTGTCTTTTTATTCCAGCACTGTTGTAGGAATGTAAATTAGGACCAACAAGGAACAAAATGGTTTCTGTTCCTAAGTCGATGCTTAAGTTACAGCCATCAGATACAAGTTTTAATTATCATTGAGGTAATTGAATACTAACATTTTTTTCTTTTGTTTCTGGCGGAAATTATCTCATTTTACACCTTCATGGTCACTGCTTGTTTTCAGGGACAGATTTTCTGCAATCCCTCACACCGATTTAAAAAACCATCTGAAATTACTAGCACCATAATTTGGACTGAAACTAGGAACAGCTCTCCTTAATAATTGCAGACATGATGAGTAACTAATTTATGTTGGCTTTTTATCACCATGAGTTTTACAAAAAGCAAACAAATAAAAACAGGTCAGCACCCCCACATTTGCTTTTTGCCCAACCTGTCCCTTCCCCTCCTGGTTTCTGTGAGCTGTGGCCACACAATGGGAAAGGTGTGGGCTGAGCATGTCTGTCCATCAGGTGTTGCTGCATCTCTCCAGTGTAACGTGGGGTGAACCACACTGGATCTCATCCACCTTATCCTCTCCTCCCCTGTGCCACATCCTCAAGCACTGTCCTGACAGCAGCTCACAAGGGTGTGGAAACTGAGCTGAAAAAGTCAGAGGACCCAGTGGATGGGAACCCACAGCACTGAGTGTGCTGTGAAGTTACAAGGAGCCAACACAGAAAAGTTTGGCCCCAAATCCTCCTCCCAAGTGTGTCTGCTGGGCAAAAATCCATTGCAACCTCTCTTATTTCAAGATACTGCAGAAGTACTCCAAGAATTAAAAACTATTATTTTTTTTTAAAAAGTATATTTGGGGGAGCTGCAAGCTTTACTTTTTTAGACATAATTGTCTAAAATTCCAGATGTTTCATATTTAAATCATTTACCATGAACTTAGAGGTGTGATGCTTCATTCAGGCCGGTCTCAAGGTTTAGAGGCTTAGGACCATCTAATATACCATCCATATGTTGTCACCCTTTCCTTTAAATGATGATTCAGACATTAAAATTCTAATTTTTATGATTTGTCTTTCAATGTGTTTTACATTAATATTAACATGCAAATAAATCCAAAAAAGTTTTTAGGTGTATGAATGTATCATTAATACAAGTTGTTGAATGATTAGGTAAGATAAGAGTGCTTTTTCTCCTCCCTTGCATTTCCATGGAATAAGAAACTTCAATATTCCTGAAAACCCTCCTTTAAAATGCTGCTTCACAATCACTGACTAGAAAGATCAGAACATTTCCTGAAATAATGTGGTTTGCATAAGGTCACAGTAGAGATCAGAGGAAAGAATTGCACCATGTCCCAGTTAAAATATGTCTTTTAACCACTGAACTTGCTCTTTTGTAATTTTGAATCTTTCCCCCAAATGAACATAATCAAGATACCTCCACATATTTTATTGTGCATATCTGTATTTATATATATACCCACACATATATAGCAAATGCTAAGATTTTGTTTGTACCACATGCAACCGCAAAAGCAAAGTTACTTCAGAAAAATAACCAGTAATAAAATGCTGTAATTTTTCTTAGGAAGAGAAGATAGTGTGAATGAAGATTAGATTTATAAAAACAAAAATTCATCTGGAAAACTCTTCTACAGTAAGCAGAGCTACTGTTCTTTATCACAGTGTGGTCAGACAGTCACCTGCAGTGCGGCAGCTGTCCCTGAACACCACTGAGTTCTGCATGCCCATGGCTCTTCACTCTTCTCATAATTGCTAACTGAAATTTATAGGAAGGCAAATTAAATAAAATAAAGAGACTATCAGAGTATCAGTTGTAACAGAGCATTGGAAACCATAGAGCCAAAATATGTTGTCTGGCTGATGGTGCATCCAAAGTTCATCTGGAAGTTGAAAGGGGCCACAGGGAAGGCATCGAATACACCTGAGAGATAACAGTGTAAATCAGGCTTTGTGGCAATCAAGGTATGTGTGGTGAAAACAGAGGCAGATGCATGTTTAGATTAGTGAGTTGTGCTAGACATGATAGGTGCTGAAACTTCAAGAATTGATTGCCAAATTTGTTGTTATTCCCATTCTGGGCAGAGAGTTTGGAGTAGGAGAAGAGTCATTAGCAGCACCTCTCTCAACAGGTACAATGCAATGATTAGTGAAACACCTCAAAACATGCTGTGCAGCCCTCTGGAGAACTGGATGCTGACATGGCCCTATAATTTTATCTTACATTTTGTCTTTTACCTCCTGATCTCCTAAAATGATATTTTTCTACCTTCTTTTGTCCTAACCCCTGATTTTGGAGACTAAAACGAAACATATGACACAGCCTTCAGTTTGCAGTGTCAATAGGAATATTTGCTTGCTGAGAGTTAATCACACACCAAAGAGGCATTTTAAATGGCCATTTTAACCCTGCAACACTCTGGCATGTACCAAAGAAAACTGTACTGGCAGGGATCAGTGTTATTCCCAATGCTGTCTCCCCAGCTTTGTTTATGGTAAGAACCTGTGTTTTTAATTTATCATAGTTCCCTCCTGAAGCCTGGTGTTGTCATGTAAAGCCAAACTGAGCAGATGTTGTTATGACAATGATTATTAACATTATTATTATTGATGTTTATAAATTAAAGCCTTTAGGGGGAGTAGTCACCTGCCTGTTTTAGTTCCATGGAACTAACAGGACAACTGAGGTCCCCATGCTTGTTTAAAGGCTGTTTTAAATAGAGATGAACCTGAACATATGTTTAATTGCTTCACGAGAAGTATGGAAAGTCTCATTTTCTTCATGGGACAAACCCCCCTTTATTCCTTCCAGCCAGACCACACAGGCATAAATCATGCTGAACAGCCAAAGAAGCCTGTCCCTGCAAAAACTCCCGGATTGATCAAACTTAACACCTAATTACAGAGCTGCTGAACCTACTTACACTGAAGGCGGTTTGAAAGGCTGCCTGAAACATCATGGGTTGAGATGCCTTTGTCGGGAGCATTGTGCTGTGATGTGCAACGTGGGTAGATTCCTGTGGGATGTTGACAGTTTGTGGGAAATGCATGTAGGAGGAACTGGGTTACAAAGACCAGGGGGTTTAAATTTTTTTCTCTCTCTCTCTTTCATTGTACTGCATGTGGGTTTGTTTTGTTTTGTTGGCTTTTTAAGGTATGGGAAAGGAAGAGCTTCTGGTTTTGGAAAAATCTGGCCACTACATGCAGCGTGTGATGAGCCGCTCGTTCCTGAAGGTTTGGTACTACACCGGTCCTGCCCTCCCAAAAGGATGCTGGTTGATGCTCCTGAAAGCTCTCATGTTCTTTTTGCTCATGGCATTTATATCGAGTGTTAATCAGTTGTTGAGCTATGGATTTACGTAATAAATTAATTAGCTCTGCAATGTTTCCTCCACTCTCTGCCTGCCAGTCTGTCTCCGCTGGGACTTGTTCATTTTTTCCCAAACAGTTACAAATAGCTCTCAGTATTTTTTTAAAATAATTTGTCAGGCTAATATTTTTTTCCATTTTCACACCAGAAGTGGATTTTCTCCTGTGTGTTAGCCCGGCCTGAGGCACAGGGCAGGCGTGATTTGGGTCTGCATTGGCAGTGGGTTTAACATACAGAGGTTAAAGTTCATTGGCTTACGGCAGTGCAAGGATAGGGGAGAGGCTTTGCTATTGGAACAGGATGAATCTTACCTTCATGAACAGGGCATAAGATATCCAAAGTCATAATGCCACCAGTTATAGAAAAACCATTTTCATGGCACCCTCCCTCCCATGCTTTCTCTTCCCTGTCCTGAATGTATGCTGGAATTGGCATACAATATCAGAGCAGGATCTGTTTAATCTAGAGATGGTGTTTACAACTTCGTGAAAAATATTTCTTGAACTTTTTGAATTTGCATATTCTAGTTTTCTTTATATGCATTCAGTCCATTTTAATTCTGCTAGAAGAAAGAATTACAGAGAGTAATTTTGTATTGGTGTTGTGAGAAAAAATGCAGTCTTTTATCACGCCTTATGGATTTTTATCATGTAATGTTTCCAATTTTTTTGAATGAGAGAAACACTGAATAGGAGCACAGGATATTTCATTTGTATCAAAGTCATCATATTGAAACCTCTAATATATTCCCTCTTATTTTGTCTTTAAATTAAATGGACCTAATCCTTTTTATCTTTTCACATAGAAAATTCTTCATTCCTCTATTTATTTTAATTATTTTTTATCTGAATCCCCTCTGTTGCTGTATTATCTCCTCTAAAAGCACTGACCAAAACTGAACACAGTGTCCCTGTTGGCAGTGCATTATTCATGTACCTATCACATTATACTGTTTATAATATTTTCCATCCTGTGTCTTACGCCTCATAATATATAATTTGTCATTTTTTTCCCACAGATTCCACACTCTACAGAAGCTTTCCTGCAGAGCTGTTGTCAGGAGTGAACCAACCCTTTTCCAGAGTGTAGCAGTTTAAAGTCAATAAAGTGTCTGTGACTTTCCAAATTCTTCTTACTAATTGTTATTTCTTCTCACTTAACAGCATGTACTTGGCTGCCATTCACCTGGCCTTGTTAGGGTTGTCACCATGTGTAAAATTTCTTCAATTTTAGCCAATAATGTGTTCAGTTCTGGGCCCCTCACGACAAGAAAGATGCTGAGGCTCTGGAGTTTGTAAAGAGAAGGGCAACAGAGCTGGGGAAGGGGATGGAGCACAAATCTCATGATCAGGGGCTGAGGGAGCTGGGGGTGTTCAGCCTGGAGAAAATGAGGCTTGGGGGCGACCTTATCACTCTCTAAAACTCCCTGACAGGAGGTTTTGACCAGGTGGGGATCAGTCTCTTCTCCCAAGTAGAAAATCATAGGACAAGAGAAGGAAGTCCCCATCAAGGGGAGGTTTAGATTGAATATTAGGAAAATGTCTTCACAGAAACAGCTGTCAAGCACTGAAACAGGCTGCCCAGGGAAGTGGTGGAATTAGCAACCCTGGAGGTATTTAAAAGACCAGCAATTTGTCTTCTATATATTAATTCTTATATATTAAAGTGTAGATGTGGCATTGAGGGACGTGGTTTAGTGGTGGATCTGGCAGTGCTGGGTTACCAGTTGAACCTGATGATCTCCAACACCTTTTCCAGCTGAAACGACTTTGATTCTCTGTGTGTGTGTGCTCTGCAGATGCTCTCACATAAGCACACATCCCTTTCTCGGGTTCATTCCCACCAGTAGCTCTGCTAGAAGACACCCCAGCTCAGCTTCTGCTGGGCCATCTGGGTTCTTTGTTCTTACTCTGCATCTCACGCCTCTGTGCTGTGCTCCAGTTGTCAGCACAGAGCTGGCACTGGGGCTGGTGCAGACACATCTGAGCTGCCTCTGAACTGGCTGGCCCAGGTGGAGCTGGCAGCAGTGTGGGAGGCTGAGAGCTCTCCCTGAGGTAGCTGTGATGATCTCTGTGCTGATACACCTACCCTCCTGCAGCACGGGAGCTACACCGGCAAAAAATGACTCACGTAAAGCTCCTCAGCCTCCAACTGCACCTCTGAGTGCAACCTGTGCATGGTCTTCATATTCCAGCCATGAGGAGGGTTTCTCCAGCATCCTGGGCTCCCATGTGTTGAACAGTCTTTCTGGGAAAAACCTCACTTTATCAGAGGCTTTTGGATAGTTCTAGTGCATAATATCCGCTGAGGTAACTCCACTGATTCTAGATTCTTTTAGGCCTCCATCTAGCAAAACTCATAATCCTTTGCTTAATATTAAGCTACCACCAGTGGGATTTTTCCCATGCTCACATGCAAATGAGTGCTCCTATGTTGAACTCAGTGACCTCTTTCTGTTTGAGTACTTGGCTGAAGAAACAATCTGTTTTATGGGATACAATCTTTACACTGTAATTTCTAAAATGTTCATCTCTGTAGCCTGCAAGCAGGTTCTGTGGTGCGGTGCTAGAAAGGCTGCTCACTGATAGTGGGAAATGTTGGCTGCACTACCTTTCTAAACTCAGGCCAAAAGAGCATTCAGATTAAGCAATAATTTAAGCAACATCATGAGGAATGGGGAGAGCACATGGCCAGTTAGTCACCAGAGGTACAGACGCACGCAGAAAGTAAATCCCCAATCTGTTATAATAATGCACTTAGTTACTGGAAATGCAATACGAGCCTACTTTCATGAGCAAGGATGAAAGAACTTGTTTAACCTTTGTACAGCTTTTTCCACTCACACACACCAGTGACATCAGATGCTTTGTATAGGTAAAAAACAAGTCAGCATTTGGGAGACTCCTGAACATGAGACAGTGATAACCTCTAAAAGGCATTTAACACACCTGTGGTGGGTCACTTGAAACTTCTTGCTACTTATTCCTGGATCCTAATGACTCTGACAGAAAACCCTTCAGCCCTGTGCATAAAGCACTGGATGTGAAGCACTTACTGGAAGGTATTTTATGTTTTGCATGCAGTATAAAGTAGGGCTTTTGCATTTAAATTGGGGGACAGTTTACTTTCCAATATCCTGCAGATGGAATCACTGGCACTGAAGAGGGATTTTCACAAGGCCAGCCATCAGCTGGCCTTTAAGTAAGAGCATAAAGCCTGGGAACGGATGTTCGAGTGAGTGCTGCTGAGCCAGCTGACCAGGGCATGGGCTGGAAGTGTCCGGCTCTGTGCAGCACCTGGGTGGATTTCAGTCCACTTCAGTGTCACCTAAAAAGTCCTGTGGGCTTCTGAAGTTCAAGACTTCCTGAGCAACTCCATGCTAATCATTGTGTTACTTTCAAAACAGGTTGGGGCTTAGTTCCTGTGTGTACCAACATGTGACATGAAAGGATTCGGTTTTAATTGATGGTTTTGATTTTTGTGAACAATCTGATTCCTTTTTCCATCCTGCTCTCCTACCACCTCCCAAAAATGCTTGATAAATAAACTCTGAAGTCTTGAGAAGTAGCATGTGTTGGTGAAGGGAGAAGGTGGGGGTGGCAGAGGTGGTTGAAGGAGCTCAGTTTGTCAACACAACAGCCAGGAAGCAAGTTATTTATAAGGCTTGTGGTGGAGAGGGGGGCAGCCCACATGTTTTTAAAAAAGGGCTTAACTAATCACATGGTACAGCTAATTCTGGTATTTGTAAATACATTTCACTCTGTCTTGGTGGACAGAGGAAGAGCTAAAAGGGGATCACAATTCAGGACATGACAAGTCCATCTCTACGCCCAGGTGCTGCCCCGGGCAGGTGCCCAGCCTTCTCTGGACTGCAGTGATGCTCCTGACAAGGACTTTGCTGTCCCTAGGCAAAGTATGAATGGAGGTACATGGGAACTGATGCTTTCTTGGAATTCAAAAATCCTTTATTTGAATCATGGCTCTGATAATGTTCAGCCTAAATTCTGAACACGTTCTTAACCACAGAATGTCTGCTTTTCAGCAGGGTTTCATGACTCTATGAAAGAGGAAGTTGACTCTGAGATGCATATGACCATGAGACTAAACTTGGCTGGACTGACATCAAAAGAAGTGAATTTTTGACACACAAAGATTTTTAAATCCACTGATTCAGTACAGCCACATTTAGATTTATTTTTTTTCTGTGTAGAGCATATAGTGAGTTATTCTTGTGGGTTGAACCATGCTCTAAGTCCCATGATGGAGGCATGACACGGACCTGACACTGCTGCTACATTCCTCAGTTCAACAGCCATGTTCAGGCTGTATTCTCCTCAGCGAACAAAGGTCCAAAAAAATAGCTTTATCTCGAGAGGGACAGTCTGCAATTTAATGTTTGGCCAGGCAAACTCAAATCACATGTGTATGTCTTTCTATATATATATGTACATGAATATATCTATGCATATATATATATGCATAGATATAAATATACCTATATGTATATAAAAAACAGCATTGCAGTACTAAATACAGTTTTATTTTAATTTCACTTTCTTATAGTAAAAAACTAAATCACAAAAGTCCATCTCCATTTTTTCCTTAAAGAGCAGTAAAAGACATAAACATGTGACATAGCAGACATGCAAGTGTTTGTACTTTATTTTTGCACTTCGAAAAGTATATTTTAAAATAATAATAATAATAATAATAATAATAATAATAGATAAAAAGCCATGCTCAAGTCTTCCTTGTTAAAGAAAAGGAAAGAAAAGAGAAGCTGCCACTTACTGGTTAGAAAACTAAAATCACTTCAGGGCATGCTCTGAGCTTCGTCCTCTGGGTGTGATCCCACTGGGAGCTCTGGAAGTGCAGCAGTCAGAGCTCCAGCTGGGGACATGCCATCCCCATCAGGAACCTCACAGGTGGCGTGGAGGGAAATTTCTAGGTGAAATTCTGGCCCTGTTGACGTTGGCAGGTGTTTTGCAACTGGATGCAAAGGAAACAGAGTTTAATCCTCCTTATCCAGAAGAGAAGCTGGGAACCAAAATTAATACCCAGGTACAAAACTGTGGGAATTTTATACTTTCAGATATCAGGGGACATGCTCTTGGTCTGGAAGGTCACAGGATGAACCAGGAAAGGAAGCAATAGAAGAAAATTCAGTGGCGATTTCACTGTTTTCCTGGTGTTCCAGAGAGGTAGGAAATTAGAATTAGTTATAATTTAAATATACCTTACTGGCAAGATTTACCAGAACTTTCCCACACCTGATATTGAGAGTATGTATCTGACAACTTTTACTCAAAACAAAACAAAAGACATCCAAGAGCAAACTTGGAAAGCTACATTTTGAGAACAAAGTTTTAAAAGAAACAAACATCTGGAAAAGATCTTTTAGAGGACACTTTGGTACCCTAAAACACAAGACACTCTGTGCCCTTCCAATATTGCATAAAAATGATGGAATTTGCTGCACCCCAATATCATCATGAAGGGTCTTCCTTCCTAGCCAGCAGAACATGACACTGGAAGGACACTAAAAGGAGCACTTAAAAATTACAATTCCTATTTAGCCTGTGAAGTCTTACAAATAGGGAAGACTAAATGGAATTCCTATATATATATATATATACACACATATATAAACACACACACATATATATATATATATATACACACATATATATATGAAAACAGGTATTTTAGCAATCTGTGTCACTTCTCAGGCCAATTAGAACAGAAATGTATTTAGGGATGCATAAAAAAACTCTATTTCCATTTAAGTAATAAAAATGTTCAGTAAAAACTTCCATTTCAGTCCTTGGTTTTATTTTTAGTCTAATATTTATATTCCTGTACAGATACAAAGCATCAGCAAAAGCTGCCCTGGCCCTACAAAATACAAAAATTGTCTATAGTAATTTGCAAATGTGTCTGAGCCCAGCATTCCTCACTGCAGAGTTTGCCGAATGTAACCTAGTGCTGCTCTTCCCAGAGGATCATATATAATGTTTTCACTGGAAGTACAGGAGGCTTCTTGACTTTAAGACTCCCCCACATTCATATCAGGCTAATCTCTGTTCTATATTCTTGTGTTACTTAAAATAAGTGAAAGCAAGCAACATCCGAGTTCCCAACTATGATTTCTGGCTGATATTCTTCCCAGGAATAAATTCAGGCAGTCAAATCCCAGCACTCCCCTCCAGTTCAATTTGTAAAAATACAATTTTATGCTCTCAGTGTTGGATTGCAGTTTCTTGGGATTTTACCTATGTTTTGAACCATGATCAACAAATGATAAATTGATCTCATCTGCAGATACTATCAGTCTAACATGTCATAATAACTTTGGCTGATTATTTAAATTGATTGCAAAAAATTCTGATGAGATTTTTTTATATTCATTTATTTTTAAATGATATGTAATTATCTTAAATTGGGACAAGTGTTTAAACTGGCAAGCAAACTAATTGAGACAAATGTCTGAAAGCCATGATCTCTTGCCTAGGAGAGGAAATGCTAAAGTAAAACTGACAATGGATGAAACTATAGGATTTGTAGAACTTATTTTACAGAGTCTGTAATATCTTAATGTCAAATTAGTCAATCCATTTCAACCAAGTATGTTCTTTCTAGGCCAAGTATGGATCCAAACCAGCAATCTGTGTTTCTGAAATGTTTGCTTTAAAAATTCTGATTCTCTATGCATTTTATGGACTTTGGGTAGAAGTGGATCAAAAATTCCATGGAGAGCAGTTCCAGCACCAGGGATCCACAGCTGAAGCTGTGTGCTAGCCTTGATCAGGCTGTGTTGCAAGTATTGTGAAACTGCAATATTTGTTTTGAAAAGGCACAGATCCTGAGGCTCAAAAGCCTCAGCCACTTTTTTTTGATTAACAAATTATTTCTAGCACTGAAGCACTAACTTTTTTTTTTCTGTATAAAACATGGCCTTGACTTATTAATGGAAAATTATAATTAGACTCAGTTTTGTATTTTCTCTTTCAGGTATTTGTAGGGCAGAGGTGGCATTTAATCGGGGAAGAAAGAGACCAGAGTTTTTCATTCTTAACCTACCAAGCAGTGGTGCTGCCCTGCGTAAATCTCCCACATCTCCCATGTACCAGGCAACAGCAAATGAGCCCATGCTCTTCCTGCTCAGATGACCAGCTGGGTAACAGTTAATCCTGACATTTTAAATAGAACTGACAATTCAACAATAGTTGCTACAGCTGTGAGAGAGTTCATTACGCCAAGGGACTGCATCTACAATGCACAATGGAAGTGAATCTGGGGAGGATTTGAATAAAAAGGAGCTGAGCTGTTTGGAGGGGAAATGTGGAAGATTAAATGGAGTCAGGAGCATGAAGGCTGCCTTTGTGTAAATATGGACATATGAAAAGAGGTTGTGGATGGAACTGAATTTCACCAGGGAGGTGGACTCCTCATGCACAGCCTCTGTGGGCTGAGCTTCCCTATCAGACCTGGATTTTGCCAGAGTGCAGCACAGCATGAGGAAGCTTCAGGCAGAGCTATGGTACAGAGGAGCAGTTCAGGAGACCAAATAAACAAAGAGACTATTGGACACCTAGAAAGAGCATGTTATAATTATTTTTCCTTCATTTAATGGATCCTAGAAGAGAAACTCTCTGTTCAGGATGATTTGTCGAGGCAGAGTTCAACTGTGCTGTATTGGCATCCCCAGAAAGCCCTTGCCTAGATGTTGTTTGATAACTAATATTAAAGAAAGGTGTGCAGACAGTAATGGGCTGCAGGACACAGGCTAAAAAACATAGTTCAAAACTACATTGGGTGAGCTGTGCAGTACCATGGTGTTCCATGACCCAGCCTAAGGAGAGATATATGAAACAAACCCACATGCAGAGTCCTTAGAAGGCAAGGAGCACATTAAACCACATCAAGGCCCCTGTGAGTTACTTCTCAAATGTTAACAGGCAGCTTGCTTAAAGAGCAGTGGCAATGATAAGAGAGACAGAGAAGGTAATTGGCTAAAAATAATTTTACTGCCAGAATGGTCTTTTGAACTGCTTACTGTAGCTTCCCGGCAAGTTATTTGCAATTTCAGGCTGTGTTTAGCAAAGTTTCATTTGAAACAAGAGAAAAAAAAGGCAGCTATAATCCTATGTGTCTGCTAAGAAAATAGTACTAGCTGACAAGAGGAAAATATGACTTGGACAGCAGTGTTACCAGCTTTTGATCTTTTGGAAAAACTTAGACTGGATGAAAAGAGAGGGAGTGTGTGAAAGGTGTCTGATGGTGTGTTGCTGAAGGGGCAAGGGATGAGTGGGTTGTGGTAGTTGTTTTTAAATTTTATTAATAAAATGTTTGCAAAAAGGACTCGTGTGTCAGTGATACCTTTCCTGAGCTAGAAGGAAGAAAGAAGAGAAGCCAGTCCCACCTGTGGCCCGTCAGCTCCCATCACGGCTGTTGGGATAAGAGGGATACAGGGTTGTAGTCCCAGGTGAGATGCTGAAGATGAGACCCTTGGAAGCATCACAGTGGCCTGGCTTCAAAACTGGTGGTGCAGCACCAGCCCTGGAATTGTTTCACCCATCTGGCACAGGTTTGCTCCCCCAAAGCAGGAAAATATCATAGAATGCTGAGGGTTGGAAGGGACCTTAAAGATTGTTCAGTTCCAGCCTCCCTGCCATGGGCAGAGATTGGGTATACATGGTGCCCTCTGGCTCCTGAGAAATAATCTCAGGAACAGTTTTCTCAGGAATAATCTGAGAAATAATTTTGGATCAGTCAGGACTATGCTTTAATTAGGCGCAGCAGTATTGTTTGAAAAACCTGGCAACACACTGGCCATGGCTGATATTAAGAGAAGTCAAAAAATTATGAGAGGCACTCATATATGGGTTTTTTTCATTGTTCTTTATGCAAACCAGCGCCTTCAGAGAGTAGCTGTGCTGTTTGTTTATTATTGTTATTAGCTTTTATTAGATTCAGTGCAACTTACCTCAGAATCCCTCTGTGTTTCAGTTTCTGTTTTGTCACCATTATTTGTACTGAGGAAAATTTCAATATATTGTAGAAACTATTATAAAGTAAATTATTATAGGATAAATTATTAAAAGTTCTTATATAATACTTTAATAAATAATGACCAATTGTTGAAAACATATTAAATGTAGATACTTCTGCAGCTGGCTTAGGGGAGAGCAAGCAATTTGAGCAGCTACAAAATGTTTATATTAGTGGTATCTACAGGAAAATTGAGGATTTTTTTAATACAAACTAAGCAATACCTTGATTCAGACAGTTTTGATGTGAAGATCTGTAGCAGCTCTAGCAGGTGGTTGACACTGCATCTATCTACCACGGTAGCTAAAACAATTCCTTTTTATAAATGTAAAAGTACTGTAGAGTTGAATGATATTTGTTTGCTGTGCAATTAAATCGTTAAGGTCGACATTTCAATTACCATCATTAGCCCTTAGCCTGAACACCCCACTGAGAGGGATGGAATCAGTTTACAACCACACAGAGAGCCCTGGCTTCAGGCTCTCTGAAGAGCTGGGCGTAATTCTCTGTGCTGGTCTCCTGTTCACACAATGTCTGGAAGGTTGCTTCCATCCCCAAACAGGCTGGAAATGATGGTTTAGTTCCCAGTACAGCCCCACTTTTTCCCACTGCAAGCCAATTTCAGTAATTTCAGGTGCTGAGAGCTGTGATGACTGCTTGCATTCACTGCAGTTCTTCAAGTGAGACCCACGTCCTCCTGTTGTCAACTTCTGCCCCACTCTCTCTGGGAGCTTTCTCACCATTCCTCTCCTGGGCTCTCTGTTCCCAAACCTTCTTTGCTTCCACATCTTGTTGCACATGTTCCACACCAGAGCCCTGTCCTGCTTCAGAGCCCTGTGAGGCAGCTGGTCTGGTACAGGATCTGCTTCGTCTGCCAAGGGGAGTGGGGGTGTGACAGACACACAGCCAGGAATTTTTGTCTCTTTTTTTGCCCTAAGCCACTGCCCCTCCCCTGTCCCATGCTGGCATTTCCATGACCATGTCCCCTGGTGGAGCAAAACACCGGTGACAAGGATGATACTGAAGGTGGGGAGAACAGCCAGCTGAGAAAGGGGAACGTGGCACATCCAAAGCAGAGCTGGCAGTTTTGTAAAGCTGACACCAGCAGTGCAAATGCCCAGACAGATTACCCAATACACCTCAAAGGTTTCATCAGGAGAAGGCAAGAAATTCTGGTTTCAAGAATGGAAAATTTGGAGCAGTTCTGTCCAGTATGGGGAGATAGTTGAACCTCGAAAGGAGATTTTTGTAGGGTACCTCACATTTGTGCATTGACTCTGAAGTTACTCCCTGACTCACATCCAGTCTAAATGCTCTTCCCAGTTACTCCGGTGTCATCCACACAGGAGCCAGAGGGTGGATGGATGCACTGAAATCTCCTTGAGCCTGCAGGCAGAGCTGTACAGGGGTCTCAGGGGGCTGCAAACCCTCTTCATTCAGGATGTCTGACACTCTTCCTCTTCTTTCTCAGTAGCTTTTCTATTGCAGTTCCCCTTCTGCAGAGGTGGGATGAGAATAGGCTGCCTGCATTTCGTGTGCATTTTACCAGGGCTGGACTGGACCTTTTGGGAGATTTAACCACATTATCATTGCAGCCAGCTCTTTATTTTGCCAGGTCAATAATCCAGATTGTGGGGTGAAGAGATGCCCAGCGTGAACCCCTGGGGTTCTAGCTGGCCTCCTCACTCCAGCTCAGAGCTGACCATGGATGAACACTGTGGGTGTCTCCACACTGTGCCTCCAACTCCTGCATAACCCCAGCCCCTGATCCCAGGGAAGGGGGAATTGATTGTAGCTCAGAATTACACTACAAGCACTGCATTGGCAGGCCTGCTAGTATAGAGTATCAAATTAAAAGTGACAATAACCTTTTTTTTTCTTTCTCTCTTTATGAGCATTTTTCTCATTTTTAAGTCTGGCAAAACTGATGCAGAGAAAAGGTGACTTATACAATATCACTCATCCAGCAAGTAGCAGTCAAAATATAGACTGAGTTGCCTGAATCCCTTTATAGGCAGCTTTTGTCTCATATTTTGGCCTGACTTAGCATCGTCTCACATCCCCAGGACTTTTAAGTGTATACTGTCTTCAGCAACGCATGACAGTGACTGCAAGACATTTCCCAGACTCCTGAAAACTTAATGCAGGAATCTAGCAGTGATTCTGATGTGCTTTTATGTGCACATCAAATCAAACCTCACCTAAGTACACAGGCACATTACAATGCCAGGTTTATCCCCATCATAACTCTGTTGGCTTTAATGGAGCTGCACCAGAAACAAGGTTTGGCTGTGAAACATTAAAGTAAGTTTCAAGAGCAGGCTTTTCAGCCCATGTGCAACTATTTTCCACAGTGGCAAGAGTACATTATTCAGCCAGTGAATGAAATAGAAACACTGACAGTTTGAGTGTGATGTTGAAGAAAGTAGTTTTTTCTTCATGTGTTGAAGGAAAATGAACTGGCCGTGTTTAAGTATGTGGCCAAGCCTGTGTGATGAGTAACATATAAAATGACTCAAGAAAAAAACCAGGACATTTTCACCATTGCTGGGAGCCATGCTTTCAGATCAGAATTCACACTAAATCCAGGTGGTGGGATTTTTTGGTTTGGCTTTTTAAAGAAATTTAAATCCATCTCAGGTTTATCAAAACATGGCAGAAAAAAATCCTGTCCACAGCATTTTTCCCTGTGGGGAAGGTCATGGTGGCAGAAATTTCACAAGGTCAACTGGCATCATCCTGTCCACAGCATTTTTTCCCGTGGTAGAGGTCATGATGGCAGAAGTTTCACAAGGACAACTGGCACCAGCAGATTTCCACCTTTCAATTGATTTGGGGCCAAAATAGTAATTGATTTTTCACTTTCTGCTGGCGACTTTAAATAGTCATAGTGCCTTTTTTTTTTTTGCAAGTTTTTTTCACTAGTATGGCACTAATCAACTACAACAAAATGACTTCTGATCAAATTTTAATTTTTTCATCTTATCATTAAATGTAATAATTTATATTTGGCACATTCAATAAAATTTGAACTCAGATAAGCTATCTCCAATGAAATATTAAATAAATGGCAAAGAAGATTGGAGGATTTCTTGAGTACTAGTATGAGTAGTAAAATCATAGAAAATTGGTAAATGAGTATTCAATTCCTCTATTTAAATGCCTAAAAAGGTAAACAAAAATATATTTGACAATGAGTATGTCCAGTGGGAACATTTCCTTGCATTTTACTTTATAGTGGCTAAACATTAAGTCAAGCCTTTAACTTGAATTTAATGTATTAAAGCAATAACAATCAAGGCACAAGGCATTTCCTGGGAATTAATGACTGACTGGGAGAGTTGATGGGCCAACATGAAGCTGAGGGCCATTAACCTCGGCTAGTCATTAATTTCCCTGAAAATTCCCTGTGCTGAAGTTGTTAGTGCTTTTCATAATCTTCTTATCTCTTAAGTGTAAATATAAACATTTTCCCTCATGTCTAAGAAGTTTTTAAAAATAATCCATAGGCTGGAGCCTCCGGCAGCAATGTGGCTCCAGATGTCCCTTCCAACCCCAACCACTCTGTGACTCCAGGAGAACAGGGAGTTTTGACCACAGAAAAGATTCTCTTAGGAAATCCTTATGAATAAATGCCCAATCTCCAACATCTTCTAAAGGGCCTGCATGGCAACAGACTCGTGAAATCAGATCCTAAGATACCTCATGGAGTATAAAAACACAAAGGGCAGTTGTGATCCTTTACTCTGATGACCCTGAGTTCCTATGGACATGTACCTTACCAGGTCATCCTTGTGCATTATTAGTTGCTATTAATAAAGCTCATTGCAGTAATAGCTCAGGGTCCTTGGGGAATGGCTTCCTTTTGTGTCGAGGGAACAGAACAGACCTCCAGACATTCCTATGGCATCCACAATCTCACTTCTCCTACTCTGCTTGGAACAATGAATACATGTTCCACAGCAACTCTGAGCAACAGAAATGGTGATGGCATTCTTTGTCTGGCTTTCATTTTTTATCCTTGATGGTATTGATTTAATCTTTATGAAAATTAGTATCTGGAGAGGGACAGAGCCTGAAGATTTTATTTTTAAGACTTGCAATTTGCACGAGCAATTTCAAATTCTTGCTCCTCCTCTTTGTTTTTGTGGTTTTTTTCCTTTCCAGGGTTTTTGTTTTAGTTGTGTTTTGTTTGGGGTTTTTTTGTAGGGGCTTTTTTTGAGTTTTTTTGTTTGGGGGTTTTTTGCTGTGGTGTTTTTTTTGTTTGTTTGTTTCTTTGTTTTTTTTTTTCTGTGCGGATTAATTTTCTTATTTGATGAAGAGGTTATTAGTCAGTGCCTTCTAACTTGGTCAACCTGCTTTCAAGAGTCATTAATTCATCTTACAATTGGCAATAAAATGTTCCATCTCATACTGTAGCCTGCTTAAAAATCAGTCATTGCTATCAACAAATGAAAACTCAGCATGTGGAAGTGTTGAAAAAAGATGCTGAACCACATGTAGAGAATTTTATTCATCCTGATATTTTTGTGCACCTCTGAAGTAATTGGGGCATGTGAGCCCATGATTAAATGTAGATAGGAAAGTAACTCCAACCCTGTATTAGACCTAGTGATGAAATTACTCATTCCACATGAGGAATTACCTCTGTATTAACAGATTTGAGATACACCCCTTCAGCATGGAAAAGTAAAGAAAAAAATCCATGATTGGGAAAGGGCCACTCCTCTTAAATCTGAAGTCCAGCTTCTGTTTAGGTAGCATTGCTGCACAATTTTCCATAGCTCTGTCAGTTTTCTTCATGGATGCAGCTCTCAAAGTAAGCAGAGAAATGGAATGCAGCCCTGGCTTGACCTGATCAGAAGAAAATAGAAGATATCACCTCCCTCTGTGCCCTGTCCTGACTATGATAGGATAAAGGAAGTCTAGAGAGGATCCTAAACCAAAAGGACTTCATTCTGGGGAAACTGTGACCCAAGTCACAATCCGAACTTCGTGGCTGATGCTTCCTTCTTGAACGGACTACATTAAAACTTAAAACCCAGTAAATGAAGTTGCACTGACAGAGGGGAAAAGACAATTCAGATACATACTGTGTTGCCTCAAACAGTGGTGAATTATCTAGTAGGAAACTATAGAAAGCTGTATCAGTCCCCTTTCTTTTTGGCAAAATACCATATATTTGACAAAACTCTTGCCACTAACTGAAACAATTGCTGCTGAGGAGGCTGTATTTTATCATTTGAAATGCCAGCCCAGCTGTAAGAGTTCTATTAGATTGTCTGGCTCAATGTTTTATATTTATTCTTATCATTTAGGAGCATCAGATACTCATATCTTGGAAGGTGTCTCTTCAATAAATGTTTAGTACTCACACAACAAGTGATAACACTGCCCTGGAGTTAACTCAATTTCACAACCTGTGAGTTCAGAACATTATCATGGAAGGATCTGGGAGTTTATTCACATCAAATTGACCCATAATTAAGCTTGGCACTTGCATATATAAAATTTGTGATTTCTCTAGCTTTCTCTCCAAGATGTTCTATAATTCTTGCCTAGGCAGTCAGTCATCTGATTTTCCTATTCACTGCTGTTACAAACCCCTCACTTTATAAATGCATATATTGCATGGGCAGTTAGAGACAGGGCCCTTAGAAATAAATTTTAAGAATATATTCTAAAGAGATCCAAACTACTAGAAGACCAATAGTCCACATGTTGCAGTGTTACAAGCCAAAATGACTGCAGGGAGCAGAAAGAGGGGCCCTGGAACTTTTCCTCCTGTGGAGTTGAGGAGTAGTTGAAGAAGTGTAACCAGGCAGAAGGAGATGTTTGCAGAGAACTGCAGTGACTCATTAGCGTGGCAGCTATTTGGTTAACCAATTAAGAATTATATTGATTTACACAGCAGTTTTTAGAAATGCGTGTCAGTTTTATTGCAAATGCTTTTAATAACCAGTGGTGTTTCTAAATGGGTTTGGTCCAGGGAAATGGTTGCATTAGAAAACAGATTAATAAATGACTTCAACGGTTGATGTGGACAAAAAAGGATATATTTCCCAGGGAGTTATGTGGTCATGGACATCTAATTTGTAGACCCATATTAGCTACGATCTGCTTAAAAGTAGATAAAAAATTGTAATGATTTCCCAGTCTGTTGGAACTGAGCTCTTTTATTCTAGATGAAAAATACTGTTTTTTTAAACCTGTATTGGAATCTAAAGGTAAACTGTATTGCTTTTTGGCTTCTCCTTGAACAGGGTTTCAGCAAACCCATGTATTTTTCTGGGGGAAAAAAAAGTGACTTGAGATCTACTGAAATCCACTTGGAAAAGAACATGGGAAGGGGTTGAGCAAACCTATGGTGAAGACCATTCTAAGAAAGAAGACTGATTCTAGGACATGTGTTTAGTTTACAAGCAGCACTGATCATGAACCTGCTACACAGATGGCAAGGGAAATACTTTAAAGCACAGTAGATGAAGTAGGAGAATTTTACTAAATGGTTGTGTTTCCATGGAATTGACACTCAAGCCTTACTTTGCTCCTGCTAGATGGTTGCTGGCATGATCATGTTCATTGAGTAGAGACCAGAAATAGTTGGTATTGACGAAAGTGATGTGAAGAAAAATCTCGTTTTCTTGTCCTGATGATTGGAGATTTTGTAACTCTGAAAAAAACGAGTTTGGAATGCTTGTAACACCATCAGATTGAAACTGCCTGTTTCCTTAAAATGTTGTCCATTTTTTTTTAACATTTTATGACTGAACATAATTCTCAGCTATTCTTTTCCAAAGAAGGAGAAAAAGGCTCTTGATGGTCCTATTAATAGAAGGATGATAATTTAACCTGGGAGGAGAGATGTAACGTGAGGAAATTGGTTGTTGTTATAGGCAACTGTTATGCATTCCCAACGACTTTATCTGAAGTCTCCCTCTTCGAGGGAGAACTTGTTCTAGGGGAGCTGATCAGCTGCCTCCTGGCTTTTGCAGCTTGGCTGGAGACAGCCTTAGTACTTCCATTTGCTTAGATGCTGGATTATATGCAGGATTGTAACATTTCCTTACCCTTGCAGAGGTCTGGCCACACTTCTCCCACTACCACCATGAGCAGTTCCTTCCCACTGCCAGCTCATTTCCTTTGCTCTTCTGAATCCCATGTCAAATATTTTAATCTCCTCTCCAGCTCTGAGGTTCTCTGGTGTAAATTTTAGTGCTCACTGGCTAATGAATGTCTCTAAGCAGATGTTAAAACTAAATTAATAGTTTTAACTAGAACTGCATTTTTACTCCATAGCTCTGCTCATTTTTCTTTTGTCTCTGATGTCCATTGGGGAATGTTGCAGAGATTTGACAGAGGTTGAAGATATGAAAATACCGTCATTGCACCATGTTGATGTTCAGTGTACATAGCAAATTGAGGCAAGAGGACTCCCTGAAATTAGGATAACTTTCCAGCTGCTTGCACTCCATTTTGCACAGTTCATAAGGGCTGTTTAACACAGATTTCTCATTAGCACAATATTCTTGCATGTTAATGTTTTATAGGGCATTTTTTTTTTTTTGCCGCTATTATGGGCAATAAATGGTTTCCCTATAAGAAAATTCTTTCTTGATAAATGTGCTTATGAAACGGTTTTAACTCCTTACTGCTACTCAGAAATGTCATGTGCTATCCTAACTCTATCTTTGATTGTTTGCATTCATCTGCGAACATCAAAGAGCCCACACTGTTATTCTTCCTCAACCAGCTGTTGGCTTTATTATGCCAAATTCTGGTTTCCATAGACTGAAGCCATTCTTTTGATTATAAATGGATTAAAATTTGCTTTGTCACCTTACTGACTCCTAGAAGGGATTTTGCATATAGAGAAAAAACCCATAATTTTCTCAGAAGTAGTTTCTACAAACTACCTTGACACAGGTGAAAGATCTCTGCACCCACCATTCAGATTTCCCTAGACAATAAACAAGGGTGTAGTCCAGGCTGGAGAGTGGAGAAAGCACCATTTAAGATGATGACCTGCATGTTCTCAGAGCTGTAAGCACACCTGGGTAGCAACTGAAACAAGGAGCTAGACCAGAAAAACACTGGAGTGGAAGAGCTTTTGCCTGATCTGGTCTCAGATGGACAGGGAAGCACATGGTGTGGCAGATTAGATGTGCAGACAGGATGGTGCTTAACAAGTTCTGGTGGAAGCAAAGGGAGAGATGATTTACCAGCATGTAAAATAAATGGATGGTGCATGGAGATGTATCAGTAGGAGTACTGAGTCACAGCTCATCATCTGAAAACCTGGAAATTTTCAGTACTACAGCAACCCATTAGTTTGGGAATGAGGGGACAGTGATAAGTAATGCTTTCTGGAGCATATTATAAGAGAAGTGAGTTTTATCTTCTGTGTGTTTCCATCATATAAGTTTTCCTGTCAGATTTGGGAGAACAATATTTCACTTGGCTTTCAGTTTGTCTCTGAATCATTGTTACAATGGAATTTATTCTTCCAAGCCTGAATTGCTGAAGAAAAAAAAAGGCAGAGCTGTTTGGGAGGTGGGTGTTATAGAGGAGAGGAGGCGAAAAAAAAGGGTCTGTGCATGACTGATCTAATTTTCTGCATCTCACACATTCAAGGCAAGTACGATAGTGTCTGATTAATAGTCATTATTAAGTGACCAAAGGCTTATTTTCTGGGTTTGAAAATCAGAATCGAGAGAGCATTTCTCCTGTGATGGGCTAGATTCAACAGCAGCGTTGTGTAAGACCTGAAAGGAGCAATGACTTTTTTTGCAGAGGGAACAGTGTGCACCGGCCATGCTTCAGTGAAAAAGACAAGAACTTTCTGCCAGCATTTAATACATTTGTAACAGTTATAGGAAAGACACCTGTAGACAAAACATTATGTTTATGAAGGGCTTAGTGAAAAATGAACTCTTCTACACTAGAGGCATGTCAATGTGGTTTCTATTGCTGAGGTACTGTTTGAAGAGACACAGTCCTTGAAGTCATGAGCAGACCTTACCGTAGGTAACTGTGGAATTTCAGTATGATATGCACCAGTTGGTAACTCTTGGCATATTGATAGTTATATTTAATCAAAATTTAAGCAAGGAGGTAAAACTGAAAAACCTAATATTTTTGTCTCATGTACCACAAGCTCAAATAGAAAGAGGATAAACATACAATCTGGAGATAAAATATTATTCATTACTTAGCAGCCGTAAAAGCTTGCTCTGCATGTTTAACAAATGCTTTTTTAAGCAGAGCTACAGCACAACAATTTTCAGTGTTCACATTGTCTTCTGAATTATTGCACCAATGTGCCACTAGGTTGTTAAGTTTTGAAGAGAAAGACCAGGAATGTTTTCTTGGTTGGAGAAGATTAAAAAAGCATTTTCTACATGCCTGTATCAATTTTTATCCTCATCTCTTACGGGTTCGTTGATACTTTTTTTGGTGTAACTTTTGCTTGATTTTGATATTTTTACATTAGGAATGGCTGCAGATATGTTTAGGTATAATTGCTGTTTATTAATCCAGTGAAATTAAATTGTCCAAACTTCTCTCAGATAAGTACCTGTCTATGTTGCCATCAAAATATGTCTCTTATATTTGCTACTTTTACGGATTTCTGGTTTACTACTCATTAAATATTCAGGTAGTCTGGCGTCTCACTTATGAGATGTAAGAAGAGGAACTGAAAATAGCCCTAATTCTGCCAAAGACTAGACAAAGACAAGTGATTTTATTTTTGCACCTTACATCTTAATATGACTAGACTACAGCATGATATCATAGTCTGTAACATGACTGTATGGATTTCTGGCTTACCTTGAAAAGGTTGGGTCCCAAAATATTAGGATTAGAATAAAACATTTGGGAAAGATAAAGATTGTCTTAAACGAAGTGGAATCTATTGCTGTGAAAAGAATGAATGTCATATATTTTTATTATACAAATTTGAAAATGGTATCAGTCGGTGTGACGCTGCATCAACGCACTCAACTCCTCCCAACCCTCTTTTTAACTTGGTAGGGCACACTTTTAATGTCAACATCACCCACTTGACCAAAAAGATACAAACTCAAGAATTTAAATATCTCATATGTTTCCAAAATGCAAATACCTAAGGCAAAAGACAGAGAAGGAGAGAAGTGTTCGTAAGGATGGGCTGTTCTTCCATCAGTGCGAGAGCTCAGACAGCATGTGCACAACCTCAAGTTCAGCTGCAGTTTTAGTTACAACACAGGCATTTTGCTAACACTTTTCTGTATTTACCTGCTGCTTTTTTCGAATTTTTTAAGCATCGCAACCCAAATTTTTAAGAGCCGACCGCCTCCAGCTAGGTCATCTCTCACCGCCAGCTGTCAGAGACCCATCAACAACTGGGCTTCCAGCACGTTCCTGAACACGTAAATTATTTGCAGCGGCCAAGACTCCTCGTTTGTTTGGGCGGCAGAGCGGGGAGGCACTCGGAGCTCCTCCAGCGCCTGGCAAACGCCTCCCCGCCGCGGGGGCGGCGAACATCCCGGCGCTCGGGGGCTGCGGGCACAGGTGGGACGCGGCCCCGCTGTAGCAGCGCGGCCACCGCGGGAGCGTCACCGCCGCCTCCTCCCTTCCCCCGCAGAGCCCCAGCCCGAGCCCGCGGGCGGCTCCGGCGGGAGCCGCAGAGCCCCGCACTGGCGGAGGCCGCTGCGGTGAGCGGGGCCGGAGCGGGGGCGGTCCGGCGGCGGCGGCTCCGGCGGGGCCGGGGCGCGGACAGGTGGGTGGCGGCCGCGTCCCACCTGTGCC
>NW_024580667.1:2721110-2797981 GCF_017639235.1 Corvus kubaryi
GGGAGCCCCGGCCCCGCGATAAAAAGGGAAGGGGCCGGAGGTGCGCGCTGCGGGTCCGTCCGGGTGCCGTGCGGCAGAACGTGCCTGGAAGGGATAGAGGCAGGATAAGCCGGCGGAGGGAGCGGGAGGCTGTGCCCAGCGATGAGCCGCCTCCCTCGCTCCCGCCCGCCCTCCCGCAGGAATCCCGGGCGGGCGGCGCGGCGGCACCCGGGACGCGCGGCTCCCCTCGGCTGCGCGGAGGCAGCGGCACGGAGCGAGCGAGCCGCGCTGGCGAGGAGGAGCCGCCGCCTCATCCTGCGGCACCGGCCCGGCCAGCGCAGGTGGGTGGGCAGCGCCCGCTCCCCGCCGCGGCTGTAGCGGTGATCCCCTGCCCAGGCTCCGTCCCGGCGGAGCCACCGCCGCCGGTGTGCGGCTGGGGTGGGGGGCGGCTTGGGGGCCGTGAGTGCGAGGGGCTCCGCGGGGCTGAGGGATGGCTCGGGGTGCCGCGGCTGCCGGGGGAGGCGGCGGCGGGGGCCGCGGGCAGCGGGGCGGTGCCCGGCGCACCTGAGCGGCCGCAGCCGGGCTGGGATGGTGGCCGCGTCCCGGGGGGCTCCCGCGGCCGGGGGAGCCTCTCCTGTCCGGGAGTGGCCGGCGCCTGTGGGAAGGCGAGAGGGTTGCCTGGACGTGTGCTGCTTCGGGACGTGGGCAGCCTCGCCGGCGCTCGGAAATTTTATTTCTTTATTATATCATCTTCGGGTTTTTTGTTTTTTTTTTTTTTTCTAAGACCAACTTGTTCTTGGAAATCGCGTTTGATTTCGGTTTCTGTTCCAGTGTGAGGTTTCTGGTGGCGGCTGCGGTGCCGCTGCCGTAGGGCAGCGCAGAGGTGCGGGTGCCCGAAGCCGCCCGGGGCGCGGGGACCCGAGTTTGTTTCTGCCCGCTCCTGACTCCGGAGCCTTTTTCCAGGGAGACGCGTAGTGGGAGCATTCGGGCGCCCGCTTCCAGGGATGGTATGGGCAATTGTTAACTGGAAGGAGAAGGCATGTGCGTGCGAAAGCCAGGTTTTCCCCCAGAGCTTGTACTCCGAAACTTCGCTATTCGGTGAAACCCGTGTTCTGAACACCGAGAAGCTTTGGTTTTTCCAGGAAGGCATGAATTTTCTGTGGGTTTTTTCACATTTTCAGGGAAGGATTAACGTGAGGGCTTCTGGGTACTGTGTGTTTAGGTCTTATTTTGTTGTAAACGGTTAATTTGGCAGGATCTGTGGCGTATTGCTCAAAGTGCAGTAAGCCTGGAATAAATCGAGTGGTTTTCATTGTATAAAAAAGTTCAAGATCGCTGCTAGTTCTATGAGATGATCTACCAAATACTGGCAATTTTTAATTGTATACACTTCTTTATAGCCTACATCAGGTAACTAAGCTGAGCATGGAAATTATGTTTCTGTACAATTATGTTCATTTTTCAGACGGAAGAACAAATCAAATTGGGGGTTTTTGTATTTACCAAGTAATTAGGGGCAGATGGTTTTGCGTTGCCGCTTCAGAAGTCACCTTGCTTTGTCGAGGTTATGATGTGTCCACTAAGCAAGAAGGATAAAATAAAAATCTGCAAAGAGTCTTAGAGTTTTAAATGTTCTCTTGGTTTAAATTGAGTTGGGATTGTTTGGTGGTTTGGGTTTGTTGTTTTTTTTTTCCCTCAAATGTATTAAAGAGAAAAATGTAAATAACTTGGTTTGAATATCTAAATGCAGCTTTTATGAAAGGGGATGCTTTAGAATGTTTGTATAGAAAAACAAGTGAGCTGAAACACTGTGCTAATAGGATTTGCAGCATAAAATATGGCTAATTTCTCTCGTATGACTACAGGTGGCAGTGTAGAAACCAAGAACAAAAATTGGCAGAAATTGTGTTCTGTGTACAAGAATATGAAGAGTGTACTCATGACTAAGCACAGGAACCTGGAAAACCACAGGTATGTGAAGTGATTCATGCTGCTGCCTATGGTGCTCCCAGTATTTACTGTATTCTGATATTCCTGGCTCAATAAGTATTTTTGGATCAATTATCACTTAATGTGTTCACAGTAAGAGCCTAATCAAAATGTAATGGAAAAATCTATATTTGACTACTAAAAGGAGCAAAAGTACTTTGAAGGCAGTATGCAAGGAGAGGTGGGATTTTCCTACTTTTTATGGTTTGTTGTAGCTATTAAGAATTGGAGCAGTAAGTTGCCTGAAGACTTTTTTTTTTTTTTTAATCCCTTTAAATAAATAGAGTTTATATTGATAAACCTAGCAGCAGTTACAGGCCTGAATATCCTTGAAAAGGAGAAGTTTTAGATGCAAGAGATGAGTTTGCATGTCTGGATGTTTTGGATGTCTTATCAGTAATGTTTTTTAATGAGCGCTGAAGGATTGAAAGTGTGAGGAAAATAGCAGAATTACAAAGATGTAATTAAGAATTACATGTCACTTCAAATAACTGCAGTGGAGATATGTATAGCTTGTTAAGGGTTAAATCTTGTAAAATTTAAAAAATCCAACACAATGCTGTTTTCAATTAAGAAATAAAGGTAAAAACAAGCAGTATGTAATAAGAGCTCAAGATCAGGTCTCCTATTTCAAAGCACAGGGAAATACTGGATTATTTCAATAATTATTTGGTCATTAATTAGCAACATTAGAGTAAGGCAAAGCTTTTCTTGTGTGTTTACCTTGGTGTGCACAGCCTGTGGAAATTAGTCCATGGGTCTGTATTCCAGGGATCCTGGGAAGCCATGGAGGATGAGACAAACTCAGAGCTGGGGCTTGAGGATTTTTTAGAACTGATGAGTGGGAAGTTATCCTGGTAAGAAGTGCCAAAGTGGAATTATCACTGCAATCATGGATATATTTATACTCTTGCACTTCCTTTTCTGGTCTAAGAGAGCAGTTTGTCTAAACCTTTCAGTTGCTCCTGAGAGAATGTGGTTATACTGCAAATCCCCACAGATGACTAAGTCACCTTATGTCAGCCACTCCACAGGAACTGGCCTTGGGCATGCTTTGAGTTGTGACCAGTTGCAAAGGAAGTTGCAGAGAGAATGATTTATTTTGCTGTTAAAATGGGCTAAGACTGTGCACCCTGTAGGTTCAACCAACCAGCTGACACCACTAAACTGTTAAATTATAGTGGCTTGGCATCCTGAGATTATGGAATCCAAGTAAAAATGATTAATTACTTCCACCCAGTGCTTAAAGTACCAACAAGGAAACCATAGTTTGGGTATGGATTTGTGGGCTCTCAAGCCCTGAAATTGTAAGGTCTCTGTAGTAAACCTGTGTCTCTGCTGGGGAATAGTAAGACCCTGATCTCTGATTTGGGGTTTTGGGTGCCATCATAAAGCTTTCCAAATACTGTGTGCCTTGGATAGAATACCCTGCAAAGCTTTAAAAGTTCTTCAATTACAAATGAAAAGGTGGCTAAATCTAGATCTTCAGGCCGTTGTGCAGCAGAGAGCTCTTCTAAGCATCTGGCTGTCATGTTTTTCTTGTCACCTGTTACTTCTG
The DNA here is from genome assembly GCF_017639235.1 of Corvus kubaryi. NCBI lineage: Eukaryota > Metazoa > Chordata > Aves > Passeriformes > Corvidae > Corvus > Corvus kubaryi. Next base: position 2,724,637 of record NW_024580667.1, read on the forward strand.
AGTGAGCGTCGGCACTAATTTCCATGTAGACCAGTAGTTCTTTTATTATTAGCTGTTATTGAGCAACAGGGTTAAATATCCATCAAAAACTTACATTAGTATCCCTGATAAAGTCAGTTGAACTGTTTATGTAGTACAGGTCAGCATATGCTTATGGCTTTGTTGAACATTGTTGAGTTGAGTTCATTAGCTTGTGCTAACACATATAAAAGAGAAAATGAAAATGTAATTTGTCATTGGCACAAATTTTAATGGGGTCTTCCGTTACATCAAGTGCTGAAAATACGAAATTAAAAAAAAAATGGTAACTAAGCAGTGTGATGCTCAAGAGTTCAATTTACAGACACTTCTCTGTGCTAATTATGAAGTATTGACATAAATGAATGAAACCACTTGTTAAAGCTCCTTTTTCAGTGTATGGCAGTTATGTGTTCACAAGATGATTCATAACATTCAGCAATTTGTGATGAGTTTCCCTGCCATTACAGGAGATTACTGAGTATCTGATGTATTTGCACTACACTGGGTTACTTTAAATTAGATTTGGTGGTGGAAAGGGAAGTAGAACCACTTTCTATCAACTGAAAAATCAGGCCTGTTTTGTGAATCAGTTAGTATTGAATTTCTCTCTACTGTATGGCACAATTTATCCCTTACAATAAAATGCAAATGTTTGAGCATCTTGCCTATAAATACAGCAGTGACAGTGCGTGCGTGTAAGCTCTCAAGACTTCTTTTGTGTCAAAAGCTGTGTACATCAGAGGCAATAAAATGCAGCAGACTTGATGTAATTGAAAGTAGAACTCATAGTAAGAAACCTAAATTTGGAATCTAAATGTGTGAGGTCCCCTTTTGAATCAGCAAGTCTTGGTTATGTAGAATACTCTTTGATTTGGTGAAGGGTGTGTTTGTTAAGTGCAGCTCCCCTCAACAGTGGAGAAGAGGCTGCATCTTAGAAAACAGTTCTGTGCTTCTGTTTTGAACTAAAAGTTGTGGCTGGTTATGTGTTCTGTTGTCTTGGGAAAGCAGTGCTTAAGAGCTTGCACAATCACTCCTTTCATGCTATCATGGAGTGGCTGTGATCTCTTAGATTATAAAGCATGATTGCCCAGCAGTTATGGGAAATGTCTGTTGATGATACCAGCATGTTACACAAGAAAAATTAAACTTTCTCACTCCTCGTTACTTGCATAGAATTGTCTTGAAAATGGTTTGTGGGAACCTGGGGAATGGATTAAAGATCCTGAATGGAAGGCAGGGAAGTTATTAACATTTCACAAAATAAATGAGTACTTTAAACTTTCCCAAGCACCAACTAGTCCAGTATTAAAGATGGATTTTTAGAAAACCACTGGAATGGTTTTAGATTTTTAGAAAACCAGTAGAAAACCAATGTCTTCTGGGGGATGAGGATAGTCTGAATCAAAGTCTCTGGAGGGAGAGACACAAAGTGAAAATTTCAATCGAATACAATGAGAGTAAACCTAAAACACAAGGAGTGTGTCTGAGGCCATTTAGCTTAGGCCCTTTGGCTTCTCAGGCTAGAGGCTGATATCAGATGTCCAGTTAGGAAAAAACCAGCATTTACTTGCCCTCAGTGGTATTAATGCAGCTGTTAAACCGAAGGGATAGTTATGACACTGCAAGCAAGATGCTCATTGCAGATTAATGCAACTGAACTCTTGTGAAAGTCACAACATGCAAAGTGTAAGGAAACATCTCCTAATTAGCAAATGCAAAAAGCCAATCTCCAGGCAGGTATTCCCACCTTTGTCTCCAGGGAGGCTGCCACTGGGGTCCCATGAGAAGTTGTAATGCAGCAGGACATAAATCCTGCAGAGGAGAAATGACCCTGAAATTACATCCTGTAGATGAGACCTTGAGTTCAGGTGATGTCCAAGTATCCCTTTGCTCTAAAAATGTCATTGCAGGGTGTTGGTTCCAGGTGATGGAGGGACACCTCCTGCTGTGGAGTGCAACCAGTGCTGAAAGGGAGCACATGGTACCTTTCCAGCTATGTGCCAAGGTGGCTTACAGCAAAAGGAGTCTAGGCTTTCTTTTCATGGTGGAGAAGTGCTGGTGATACAAAGGCTACCAGAACAGTGCTGGAAACAATACATGAGTTGCTAGATAAAAGGTTTAGCATAAATAGCTACGCAGCATCAGTCTGCAGTGTAACCCCAATGTTCTGTATGAGGACAAGCAGGAAAGGCACACAGGTCAAGGTGACAGTGGCTGAAGTACATGGGACAGAAGTAGAAAACAGTGAAGAACTGCTGGAAAAATTAGGTCCTATTTAGACAAGAGCACAGAAGGACAGGCAGGCAGACCAAAATAGAAGTGTTTCTATGCAAATGTTAGAAGACTGGAAGATAAAATGGAGGGATTGATGGCTTAGTTCTACAGTGAGTTATTGACAGTCCAGGTCTGCCGTAGAGAAGACAGCAAGCAGGACACTGATTAGAGTTCCTATGGACAGCCTGGTAAGAGGAACTGTCAAGAGAAGAAGATGCTTGCAGCCATTGTGGAGAGGCTCAGAAAAAAATGCATATTCCCTAAAAACTGCTTCTCTGGCTCCCTAAAAAAGGTCTAAGGAATATTTAGCATGGTTGAGCAAGCGGTAAGGAACAGAAAGATACTCCGCAAAAACATGTCCAAAAATTTTAAAAAGGTGAAATTTGTGCAAAATAAACATGAAATGTATAGTAAAACGAGTTAAAGCCTGATATGTGATTTGTAAAAGGCAAAGAAGCTCATCATAAGTTCTTTCAAAATCATCAGAAATGGGAAGGACAGTGGTTCAATAGATAATTAAGTTCTAAAAGAGCTCAAAGAACATTGCACCTGTAGCTAAAGGCATATGAGATAACCGTGTTCACAGTAGCATTGAAGCTGGGGGTGCCAAAGGTGATGCCAGCTTTTTAAAAGGCTTCCAGAAAGCCTGTGAAATAACAGGACAAGTATGACTGGCGTTCATACCAGCCAGTTTTCTGGTAAATACAGGGGAGAAGAAAACTAAAGCATTCATGGATAATTTGATGTACCAGGAAAGAGTCAGAACAGTCTCACAGGTCTGGTGGAGTTCTTTGAAGGCACTGTTGAGGTTGTGAGTAAGTGTGATTTAGCTGATGCAGTACACTGGGGTTTCAGGGAGTCTTGTGAAAACGACTCGCCAAAGGTGCTGAGCAAAATGAAACTGCTCTGACATAAGAGGAATTTTTTTGTCCTAGACTGATAGTTGGCCAAAAGATGAATAAATGACCTGTTTAACAGAGGGGATGGAGGTCACCAGTAGAGTTACTCATGGATCTGTGCTGAGTTAAACACCATAATGCATTGGTAATCTGGAAGGGAGAATGCAGAATGATTCTAAGTTAATGAGAGTAGCATAAAGGAAAGCCAGTTATGAAGAACCCAAGAGGGATCTTGTGATGCTTAGTAACTGGGGATGAAGCTCACTGCTGGTGCTATGAAGTAATGCATGTGGAGGAGAACAATCCTGCCATTATTGACATTATTAGCACAGAAAGAAGCAATGTTGTAGAGAGTTTATCATATCAAATCCAGGCATTGATCAAGTATTTGGGACTGGTCAAAAAAAAAAAAAATTAGGGAAAATTTTCTCTCAGAGAAATTTCTGCTCACAGAGCAGAAGTCTGCTGTGCCAGTTTATAAACTGCCTGTGCTTCTGTCTTGACCTCTGGGTGCTGTTCTGATCCCTGGGTTTAAAGGAAGGATGAGGGGGGAAAAAAGGAGAGATAACAGAACTAGAAATGGGTGGCAGTGATGATAAAGAGCAATTAAATAGATTGAGAATCTTTAGCCTGGCAAAGAAACAGCTAAAGATGAAAATGATAAAAATCTATATAGGAGTGTAATGGAAAAAAATGACATTAAGTGTCTCTTGTAGTGCAAGACCCAGAGGGGATCAAATAAAATTATCAAGTGACAGATTCAGAAGAAGTAAGAGGTGGTATTTTTTTCATAGTGCATAGTTTAACTGTGAGCCACTGCACATACTATACTGCAGGATTATCTGGGTGTGGACTGTCAGTGCAAAAGCATCAACTCTTGCTTAGAAGGACACAGAGCCCAGTCCCTGAAGGCTGCAAAGGGATCCCAAAGTCCATCCCTGTAAGCTTTTCTTGTCCTGGTGCTCTTCCCAGCCCTCAGCTCTCAGCCTTTGCTAAAGACACAATATGGGGATAGCTGTATCTTTGGCCTGACTGAATGTGGTTATTAATATGTAAAACGAAGACAAATTGCAGTCCCCTACAGAAAATGCTGACCATATGCCACTCCAGATGCATAACAGAAATATTGGGGAGGAAAACATGTTGAGAAGGACAGATTTTATTTTTTCTTCGGCCCAATAACTTCCCAAAGAAAAAACAGTTCTGTTTTCTTTGAAGACTGTACCAGTCTTTATTATAGCACATTTTAGTGCTATGGTTTAGTTGATATGGTGGTGATTGGTCAAAGGTTGGACTCCATGACCTTGGAGGTCTTTTCCAACCTTTATGATTCTATGATATGTGGAGTTTAATGCCTACACAAGGGAGTTAAGATTCTTTGTTCTGAAGTATCAATATTCAGCTTTAATTCTGCCCTTGTTCAAAATAAGTTGGACATTTGTTACCCCTTGCAGTTTATCCTCAGATGGACTGAATTAAAAACCTACGTGCAAAAACCAGCTGGGAAATTTTGCTTCAGGATAGAATGCTTATCCATATAGTAAAATGAAAAATACAGGTTTTGAATGTGGAAGATGAAATCTCCTTTCCTATAAATATGGTGAGGTTACCCCTAGGTTCATTACTTATCCAAATGCACAATGACTAAAGCACAATGACTAAAGCTATGTTAACTTGAACTGAATAAGAACTTGGAGAAAACAGGTTGTTAAAAATAAGCAAGAACTTGACCATTAGACATGAGAATGGCACTTAAGTATTAAAAGTATTTAGAAGGTATGAAACCAAGATTGTGGAGCCTTCCAACCCAGTAACAAATGAAATTAAAGAAGAGTCTCCCACTGGTAAATCTTGGTGTGAACACAGCTAACCACGAGGTACAGAATCAGCACAAACACTGTGCTGCACCCTACAAGGAGTCACAGGAATGGATGTTGCAGGGGACACAAAGTTTAACTCGGGAATATTTGTCTCCTTGGGGTTCCTGGGATTGGTACAATAAACCAGCTTCCCCAGTGGGTGATAAGGAGCACCCCAAGCTGGTTTCTACTCTGAATTACCCTGTAGAGGAGGTTTTCTCTGTCCACACTGGCTAAGACTGACGAGGGAAACAAAGCAGACTGGCCTCCCTAAGTCAAAGCTGGCCTTTGAATATACCCATTCGATATGTTACTGTCAGATCTGTTTTTTCTAGAGGTTTTAGTAGGTCACTTGTTTTTCCCAGTGGTACTAAGATAAAAATACATGAAAAGACAATACCAGCTAAACCCATTTTTAAGGGTTTCATGGAGAAGTGTCTGTTTCCTACTAAAGCTCAGATTGTCCCATAAAGTTTTCCGTACTTGCCTATTAAGCTAAGAGCTGTATTAAAAAAATGAGACTAAAATATTCTTCTGTTTAGGAAAAAAAAACGTAAAATCAAAGATCTTACTGAAATAAAAAGAAGAATCATGCAAAAAGACATTATATAGAGTTTTTGTAAATTAAAAAAGTAAGGCAACAGAGCCTGTTTCAAAGAAGGGGTTAATTATTTACCCCACCTAAGACACTCATCTCTGTCAAGAATGGGAGAAGAATCAGTCCTGTCATTAGCTCAGTTATTTTGATGATTCCCTTGAATGGCCTTCAGTTTTCCTATTTGTTCAACAATAGCAAAACAGACTTCTTAGAGTAATTTCTTGATTTTAATTTTCTATAATGGAATATTATAATGAAGGAAAAAATGGATTAAAAAAAAATCTTGATTTTCTCTTTATCTGGTAATTAATATAGTCAGGTAATGAAGGTGAACCACTGGCAGTCAGATGTTAAAGGAGGTTTGGGTCAGCACAGATGACAGTAAGGTTTGATTTTTTCTCTAAAAATAATTTGTTACCAGGCACTATGGAACTGAACTTCACTAGTAACATAGTCAGAGGGTTAGACTTCCATACCTATTTAAAATCATACTTTAAGCCATAGTGTATGGTCTTAAGTAGTTAAGGGGATGCACCAGCCATAGTATATTTCCCAAGCAATTATTTACTCCAGTGTTATCTTAGAAAGTGGACACTGGTGTGTGGGGTTTTTTTTATGGAATCAGTTATTTGGAAACTGTTTCAGTTCTATTTTTCTAATATAAGATCCTCAGAGAAAACAGGTTGTATATTTCAGTATTATAAAGCTCCTGCATGCGTACCTTTTTTTTAAAATTTTCCTTTTTGTTGTCCACTACACTTGCTGTATTTCTCTTTTTTTTGGGGGGGAAGGGTGTCAGGCACTGTAATTATTCTCTAATGCCCTACAAACAGTTGATTGTACTTGTTAGTTTTTATCTGGATGGTTCTTAGTGTTCCTGATAATTGAGGTGGTTGTGCACTCTATATTGAAAATAATAATAATTCCAAAGTAAAAATGAAAGTCACATGCTGCCTTTGATTCAGATTTTGGTTGTATGAAGTCTGTGTTGCTCACAAAGAAAGTTGTAAACTCTTACGAAACCTTTGATAAAATGGAAGCCAGGGCCCAAAGCAAACCAGGAAACTGCTTATCAGGTCTCTCTTGAGCCCAGTGGCGAGGCACAGACCCACTTCTGACATCACCTCCTGCAGCCTTGCATCCTGCTGGCTCCTGAGAATGCACAGAAATTCCAGGTCCTCTAATTTCAGAGACTGAAACAGTTGCCAATTTGCTTTTTCAACTTTTAGATATGCCTTCTTTTCTGGTTTTATGTTTGTTTTTTTCTTCGCTTCACAGCAGTTTTACCTTTAATCATCAAACCATCACCCAATGACACAAAATTTATGGGTGGAGTTTTTAAAATTTGGTGCTTCCTGACACATGTAAACATAATCTCCCTGGTTGCTTTACCCCATGCACAAATAATTTCTAATTGGAATGAATATTTAACAGCATATCCAACACATAGACATAACAGTGCTATCTCCATTGACCCAGACTGGGTTATTTTAGGAAGTTTAAAGAAGTTTTTGTTTTGCTTGCTCAGTCAGAGCAAGCTGGGCTACCCTAAGTAGTGGTGTGCTGTGTCAGCTTGCTGGTGGCAAATGCCTTGAGAGGGTTATTCAATTTAACATATTTTGCCTCACTAGATAAACATTGATACGATCCTTTACAAAGACCAGCCAAGTACTGACAACTTCTTAAACTCTGTTTTCTCAAATGCTTTCCCATGCGGGCATTTGCCTGTTAAATTTGGAATCTGTAAAGGTGTAAGAATTTGTTGACTGTGGTGAGGATGCTTTTGAGTAGGGAGGGGTTCTCTTGGATGGTTTGTGGAATTTCAGGGAGCTGCAGCATCCAGACACAGCAGCTGCTCTGGGGAAATGTTTCCTCATTCTTCTTCATCAGCTCCTTGTTTCTTAACTTTTAACTCCCAAAGGAAAAGGAGGGTCAGGGGGACCTACTCTCTACAACTCCCTGAAAGCAGGTTGTAGGCAGGTGGGGGTTGGACTCTTCTCCCAAGTAGCAAGTGACAGAACAAGAGGAAATGGCCTCAAGTTGTGCCAGGGGAGGTTTAGGTTGGATGTTAGGAAAAAATGTCATGGAAAGGGTGGTCAGACATTGGAATGGGCTGCCCTGGGAAGTGGTGGAGTCACTGTCCCTGGGGATGTTTAAAAGACATGTAGACATGGGGGTCTTAGATCTGAGTGGTGGATTGGCAGTGCTGGGTTAATGGTTGTGCTTGATGACCTTAAAGGCTTCTCCAGCCTAAACAATTCTGTGATTCTGTTAATTTCTTGCAAAAATATCTTGTGAATCATTTATTTCACAAAGTCTGTGGAAAAAAACCCAAATCCCTCCCTGCCCCATTTCCTCCATAGACAGACCTAGAAAATCTCAACCTAAAATAGAACTGCTCTGTGTTTCTGAGGCTGGGGAATGGAGGAGAGTGGAAGTAGTGCTTGTCATGGCTTTTGAAACCTTCAGAAGGTAGCAGTCCTTCCAAGAAGTCTGCTGTAGCTCGGTTCATTCAGCAAAACTTAGAAAGCGCATAAGAATTTGAAGCCAGGTGCATTACTTAAATAAATTACTGATTTATAGCTGGTTCAACAATTACGTCAAGTTTTATTTTGTTGTAGTGATTAAAGTTAGAAGAAGGTTTTGTCCCAAAAAAACTTCCTTGTGTTTTATTTCTCATTAGTTGATGTCTTGGAACATAGTGAGGAGCTGATCAAACCTATGGGGTGATAGAAAGCTGGGTAGATGGAAAATTCTTAGGTAGTTAGAATTGAATCAAACTTAGTTGTGAGGCTTTTGGGGAGCAGTATAGTGTAAAAGATGAAGTTTTAGAAATACAGGTAGCTGTTCTAAAACAGACATTAAGTAACTTGGTGAGCAGTGGCACTTAGGCAAGAATTTTGTAGTTACCAATAAGAGTTGAAATTGTTCAGTGGAAAAAGGGAATGTGAGCCTAGATTTCATGTCCACCAGGTTCTTTACATTTAATGCAGTCAGAGGTTGTGACAAAAATTTATAAAAAGGTTTAGGGAATAAAAAAACAAACAACAAGGCCAGGCAAAAGACAAAATGGCTGAATAACTAAAGAGGTATGATTAAAAAGTCCGTTTAAAAATCATTTTGTCAAATGTCTTGTTACATGGTTCCAGTTTTACATCTGGATTTTGACTGCTACCTGCTTGCTGAAGGTCATTTTCCTATTATTCTTCAGTGGTCATGCTGTCGAAATATATTCATCTAATTGTCCGCATTTGAACTGGGGAATGTTTTATTCTGAAAATGTTGTGGATCTTCAACCCTCAAATTTGGTATTTTATACAGAAGCATATCAGAACTGATAAAAAGTTTCATCTCTCAGACCCAGTGTTTCTGAAATAGCACAGGACTTTCCTTGAGTGGCAGCTGTGTCTTTTCTTTGTTATGTGGGGAAAGAAATACTTCTGTCTTCGTGTTAAAGTTCATAGATGGTTTTGTTGCCTGCTCCAGTTGTCTCAAATGTTCTTTTACCTTTGCCATCTCCATGCTGTTTCAGTCTAAGACCCATACGAAGAAGCTTCTCTTACTTTACAAGCTGATTGCAGTTACTATTTAGTCACTTGGGTTTTCCACCAGCTCTGCTGATAAAGACACGTGGCCTGCATGGCGCCTTGAAGATCTAGCACATTTTTCTCTCCCAAGGCAGTCACTTTACTGTGATTTTTTTTTTTTTTTTTTTTTTTTAGGTTTTTTTTTACACTGAATGTTAATCTCTCTCAAGCTGGTCTTACTGAAATGTTCTTCATTATCACCCTTTTCCTCCCACTCTGATAAATCTGTTTTATGCTTCTGCTTTGTCAGGCGAGACTTTCCCTCCCTCTGCCTCTCTTTTAGGCAGCATTATTTTCTGCTGGACTGTTAGTTGAAGGGCATTATCTTTGATGACTTTGGTGGAGCATTCACAAAGGTTGTCTTTAGTCTAGAGGGAACACTGACTGTGTTTCCTCCCTGGCTAATGGAAAATGATTGGGGTTTCCAGGGCAATTCTGAGTTTGCAAGTTGGGCTTTTTTGCTGAATTGCCCTCCAGAGGAAGCCACTGACTCCTCCAGCTGCAGCAGGGCTGCATTTGATGGCCACTGGTGAAGAGCTGGATCTCCCTGCCCTTGGTGGCTCGGTGTATCTGGAAAGGAAAAATAAGATGAATGGTTGAGAGTGACACCTTTTTGTTAGGTCACAGATTCTGGTTGGCTTAAACTGTGTACACTTGATAGAAAATGTACCCTACGAGTGTTGCAGTGCTTGAGTTGCGTTTCCACTTTTAGTGGCTGTCGGAAAGTGCAGAGTCCAAACAGCTTAGCTGGAATTTTCTCAGGGTGCCACTCATATAGTTGAACTGCAAATAATTGGAGGCTGGCTGGTATCATTTGCTTCATAATACAGTCATTAATTTTCATCATAGTTCTGTAAAACCTGCCCTGTTCTGCCATGTAGAAAATTCTGCTTTTTATCTTGCCTGAGTTGAAGAGATTTTTGAAGCTGATACATGGTTAAAATATTATGTGGTGCTGTTACCAAGTTGTCACTAATGAATTAATTGCTACTCAAGAATTTTAGTTCTTGTACAATGTCCCCATCTCTGTTCTTATTCTGGAAAAAAATTAATCTTCTGTGGAGACAAAGCTGCCTTTGAGACCTCAGAGGCTTTACTCCTAGTCCCTTTGAGTGGTTCCAGACTGTATTAAATGAAAAGTTAATGTTTGCTACTGAGGATATCCATGATGCTTCACAATGCATGGATTTTGGGACCTCTGGAAGTGAATGGCATCTCTGCTCTCAGGTAGCTTTTTGTAGAATCAGAAAGACACTAAACAACAGATGAAACCTTTGCAGTATATTCTTTTGCTTTCTCTTAATTCGTTATTTTCTCTTTCCCATCATACTCACTGTGTAATCTCATTCGGAAAGTTTGCCTCAAATGCATAACTTGTGTATTTTAAAGCTAAATCCCAAACTCACATTTGTAATATTTGTTACTTGTACCTCATGTAATCCATATAGAAACCCATTGATGACACCTGAATGATTAATTAACTTAATTCCATTTCTGTTTTTAATGTGAGTGGGTTTAATATTTTCACTTTTTGACCCTGCTATTCCTTTACTTATTTTTTTTGCTGCCACATTTCTACATGTATTTTCATTTTATTTTTTTATGTTTTCATTTTCTACACCTACTGGGAGGGGATTGAGGGTGACAAAAGGATGTGAAGATGTGCAAAGAACCATGGCCTTGTGAGGCATAGAATTAAATTGTTTATTTGATGTTAATAAGAACTTGCTTAATGCTATACCTAAAATCTATGTTTGGAAGAAGAATGTGGGGAATTCCTTTAAAAAGTGACACAAAAGCAGGAAAGAAAGTTAGCAGACAGTGATTAATGACTTTATTGCAAAAGGGGAGGTTTTTGTGTCTCCTCTTGGTTTGAAATGAGTTGCCATGTGTTGAGAAGGTAGCGACTGGCAGAAGACTTTCCTGTCTTACTAAGTTGTGACATCAGGAAATAACTAAATTTACCACGGGGAGTTTACCTAACTAACCACAACCTTTTACTGATATGTTAACTTTGTCCTCACATACAAATTTTGAAATAAAAATGCCAGTACTTGGTGTGTCACTGATGGGAAGTAAAAGGCAATATTTTGGTCATAATTGGTAGGAGGCGAGACTGACATTCACATGAATTTTCCCCAATTAGAGAATGAGCAGAAAATATTTCATAGAAATCAAATTATTTCTTAAAATTTCTGTCAAACTAACTTGACATTTGTAAATGCTTGTACTTTCCCCACTCATAATGCTTAGTGTCTGAAGGTGGCTTTATTTAAATAAGAAACACATTATTTGTTTAAAGCATTAAATATTTTCTTTAGATTTCAGTCTTCAGCTTTAGCACAGCCCTCAGAATTTTGTTTTCAAGGCCAGAAAGATTCTCATGCTGTCCTTTAAAATATCCTGCACGCCAAAGGACACAGAAATACACTCTGCAATGATTCTGCTGTGTTCAATATCTTGCAAAAACTTAAGGGGATGACAGAGAATCCATCACTTAGCCTGGTACTCTGTTCAAAAAAATTATCCTTACTGATAATTTATACAGACTTAAATCCTTAAGTCTCACTTGAAGACACTTCAGTTTTATCCCTTAAATCACCTGAGGCTTCTTCTATTTCTTTTCCACTTTCATTTAGCACCTTCTGCATGCAGTTCCAGTGTCTGTGTATTCTAGTATTGATCTTGCCATGCAGAGAAAGAGCAAGATTGGTGAGTTTATATCTGTTGGGTGTCTGGGGACTGCCCTAATCCTTCTTTTCCATAGCACTGCCTGCCAGACACATGTTAAGTGATTTATTCAGTGATCCTACACCTCCACAAGAGCGGTGTCAGTTGGGGTTGTGGTCCCAGGTTTCAGCCATGCACCAACTTTGTGTGTTCTCAGAGGAGTATGGACTCGTATTTGCATTGCAGTTTGCCTTCACTGTGTGTAGTTTGTGTCTGCAGATGGGATTTTGGGGAAATACCAGGCCTGACTGGAGATAAATCTGTTTGTATAGGGTGTCTGAGTCTTGTAACACTCCTTTAGACCTGATTCTACTGTGTGAGTCTTAAGAGTAAGAGAAAACACAGTTTAGGACTGTTTTCTATCTCCTTGCATTTTGTAATTATTTGAAAATGAGTCATGTACATATATGCTGGCTTATCATTATGCTTTGCAATTAAGTCAAACTGTACTTTCCTCTTACGTAGGGAAAAACTAGAAAATTTTGACTTTTTTTTTTTCTTCAATAAACTCTAGGACCTCTTGGGAACTCCCCTGTTCTCAGCTTGCCCTTCTGCAATCTGTTTCTGCCCTTCTGACGCGTTGGATTTTAATTTCTTGGCAGATCTTTCTGAAACCTGTGTCTGATAGTTTCTAGCTAAAGACAGGCAGACTAAACCAGGCTTTCCAAAGCTGCTCCTCTTGTATAAGTAGGCTAGTGTGACCCTCTGACTCAGTGTCATGGATGGTGGCAATGGCAGGTAAATAAATAAGTCCTGGGGACTCTTAACTGTGCAATGTCCTCGAAGTTGTAGCAGAGCTGCTGGAGAAATTTGGGAGGGGAGAAGCAAGCAGCATTTCTTTCCTGACAATGTGAAGTGAAATGTTGGCTTTTCCATGAATAAAGTTGAACTATTGATCTGTTTTGGGCAACTGACCAGTGAAGATCATCGCAGAGCTGTTTGGCTGCCTTCGCACAAGCCCTTTTTTGTCCATTTATGTGTTTCAGTAATGATCAGCTTTGGCGGCCACTAAGAATTCCTGGTATGTGATGGTGCCCTGTAACAAGGTGTGCTACCAGAAGAAGCACTGTAGAGCTTCAGCCTGAAGACTTTTTTAATATAAAAACATATCCTCTATTCCTCTCCAATACAAACGAGACAGCTGCTCAGCTGTTGAAATCCTTATGTGGTGTTATCCAAAGGCTTCTTCAGTGCAGACCCTGGTCTTGGAGGTATCACCCTGTTAACTGCTGCTGTTCTCCCTGCAGCCCCTCTGTTGTCACTCTCTGTATTTCTCCTCTGGAAACACTGTGGCTGCACATGGGTTGTCACCACCAGCATAATTCAGTTTGTGTGGGTCCCTTCCTCATCTATGCATGAGTTGTTCCTGGGGGATAACTGAGGCCTCTTACGAGTGGAGTGAATTATCCAGGCAATAATTACCCATTCCTGGCCGTTGACTTCCCATCCCAGAGGGAAGATGAGGATTCAGACTGTGTTGTGTAATGTTCAGAAAGTCAAAAGCTTTTAGAAGGCATCTGGGATTTGCATAGGCTGTGTTCTGCTCATGGGAGTTTCTGCTGCTGTGTGCAGAGCCCTCACGTGCAAATGAAGGATGTTGTACATCTCATGAGATGTACCTGAGGCCGAGAAAGGAGGTATAACCTCGTGGGGTTTGGCATCTCTTTGGGTGTGAAGCTTTGAGAGGCTGGAGTTTTTGCTCCCCAGCTGGTCCAGTTTATGAGGTGGCCATGAACGCTGGTTCGAGTTATAGTGAGAAAACTGACTCCCTTGTCTGTCCCCCTGTGACATTGAGTTGCCTACCCCAGAAAACCATTTTTTGGATGGGTGGGGGAATTCAGAACCCCCACACAGGCTGCATTTGTGATTTGTTTCCCTTTGGAGAAAGGCAGCAGAGTTGCAAAGCAAGAAACTGGTCTTGTCACTGGGAGCTGGGAAGGGACAAATTCCCAGCAGAGCTCCGTCATGCAGGGATGTTCAGGTGAGACAGCCCAGAGTGACACTAAGCAGGGCACAGGGTAACCTGCTGTGGCTGGGGACCACAGCAGTTCTGTCATTCTGCACTGGTTCTTCCTCTTTCTGTAGGGTTTATCTGGGTGTCTGCAGAAGGGCAGGTCATGGGCAAAAGAAAAGGAGAAGTTACCTTTCTCAGCAGCTGAAGGATGTGTAGGTTACCCAGCTGAAGAAAAATTGAATTTCTAGAGGAGAGGGCAGTGGAAAAGGATGATAACACACAATGGAGTGAGCGTACATGATCAACTCCTGCGGTGTTAAATTGACTTTGAAATGAAAGATACGCCCTTTGAGTTACATTCCTTTGAGATTCTGGAACTTAAGTGTACAGAATACTAAACTCAAAACTAAAAATGGAGTTGGGGTGTGAAAGGTCCAGCGTGGTTGTGACTAAGGTGGGGTCCATGTACAGACAATTTAGGCTTCTGAAAGCAGAGAAACAGCTGCACAGAGTTTAATGGGTTGCTTCAGGTAAAATTCACTAGAATACGTTTAAAATTAATGAACATGTTGATGTTTTTTTGGCAGAATGAAGAGCTTGTTTTGGAGCTGTTTAAATTCATGGCGGGTGGGAGGGAATCATACTATTGTAAACGTCATGAAAACAGGGGAACAATGTAGATCTGGACTCTAATTCCCAATAGGTTTTTTTCTTTTTTGTGTTCCCTGGTACATGCTAAAAATATTTTCAATATCTTAACATCTGCATTGTTATGAAATATGGCACGTCTTTGTTTTGTTTTCAGCTGTGTCATTCTTCCATTATATTTTGTTCCATTTGCTCTCTTCATTTGGGATGTGAAGTCATTTTCTTTTGTCAGTTTTAGGCCTAATTGCCTTGACTCCAGAACTGCACTGTGCACCACTTGGAAGAAGTTATTTCTTTTGTTCTGCCTCAAAACAAACCCCAGGCTGTATATTGGGGGAATATGGATTGTGACAATGTCTTCTGATTGACAGAGGGGCAGAAAACAGGGTAAAAATAAAGGGAGCTAATCCTCTTTAAAGGTAGAAAAACATGAAGAAGTACTGGGTGTACCAGTGTATTTTGGATACTTCTGTGTATTAGCACATCTTACCTCAAATGCAGCCTCATGTCCCATTAATTTGATTCAGTTGGAGGATGGGACAGATGGATAAGGCAAACCAAATCTCCAAAGCTCCAGGCAGCAGAGGAAGATGGTGAATGGAGGTGGGAAGCAGTTCTGATTCATGTGTCGATAGAAGCAGCACACAACAGGCAAGAAACAGGGCTAGACTTGCTGTGAACACAGGAAAGGGGAAGTTTAAGTCAGACTGGTAATGAGGGCAAGATGGCAATGGGTGAGGGACAACCATGGGGAGCTTGGGTGCTGCTGCTTCCCAGAACACTGCCTGAAACACAAGATTTCTGGGTTCTGCTTTCTCTCCTAGCCTGGGCTGCTGCAAAGTGTGATAGAGCCTGGTTTTGACTTCTTGGTTGACTCAAGCAACAGCACGGAGTGTCAGTGCTCTCACCCTGTCTCTCAGGTGTCCAATTGTCAATAGGTTGACACAAAAGAAAAAAATGAATTTGCCTGGTTTGATTGCTTTTTTCTGCCCCCTAAATTTGAGGAAACTTTGCATGTACACAATGCACTTTTAAAGGCATGCTAAGGTGACGAAGCCCAGCCTGGGAAATGCTGAAATCAAGGTTGCATGTGTTACTTTAATTCTGTTTACATGGCTGTGTCATGTAGCAAAATCTAAGTATACGGTAAGTGTTGGAGTTTTTTTTGGGTTTGGGGTTGTTTTTGTTTCTGGGAGGAACACACCTGTGGTGAAACGATGGTGTTTATGGGATCAGTCAGGGATAGGCAGTTAATGAGATGTTCACAGATATTCCTGAGATGGTTTTTTTTGCACAAAGCTGTAACAGACATTTGCCCTTGGCAATCTTCTCTTCCCAGGGGTTCCTGCCACCTGCCTCTGTGTGCAACTCCCCTCTTACTCATGGCAGCAGCAGCAGCCTCTGGGACTTGCTGAAAATCCCTACAGGGAGGAGGTTCCCTGCTTTGAACCCTTGTCCAGAGGAGGTGCTGGGCTCTGCAGGCAGCCTTCATTTATTGTTTTGAAGTAGCCAACATCCCACTAATGGTGCATGTGCCGTGCTCTGAGAACATCTCATCTCTAAATCTCTCCTTGTCACAAGAGTGGGAAAGTGTGACTGACAAGCACTGGACAAGGACAGAGAAGGGTCTCCTGGCTGAGGCGTCAGGTGGTGTGAGAGGGAGCTGGTTTCTGGCATTGCTGCCTATACCACAGAGTTCCTGCCTGAGGCTGTCATTTTGTGGCCAGCTGCTCAAATGCTGGTACGTGTCTTGTTTTCTGGATTCCCAAATCAACTCCAGGAGCCACATGGTCATTCAAAGCCAGTTTTAGATGATTTGCTCTGAGGAATTCAATAAAAGGCACAACCACTATTAAGGAGTAATAGGGAGTGAGGCTTAACTATTGAATAGATTACGTGAGACTGGAAGAATCAGACAGCCTGAGGTCTGGAATGGTCTGGTGTTTGAATTTTCAATTCCAGGTCAAACATAACTTGCTGAGGTTCCCCTCCTCCCCCCTGCCAAGTTTTTATGTTCCCCAGAGTGCGGTGCACTTAAACAGAAGTGATTGGAACAAAAAAGGCAATAGATGTGTCAGTTAATCTATAGCCCTTTTCTATATTAAGTTAGTTTTAAATAGCATTAAAGGCTCAGTTTAGTGAAGCACTTAGTAAGGCATCTAACAGCATATTTGAATTGAGGCCAGCATTGATAAACTTGGATACTGTGTGATAATATATTCTAATAGGAGCTCTGCATCCACAATGGTTAATGTGTATGTCCCAAACAGGGCTGTGTTCTTCCTTCTGCTCAGATTCAGGGTTGCAGTTTAAAACCAGTTTATCTGTAGGTTTGGCTCACACTTTTCCAGTAAGAATGGGATAAAAATGAAAAATTTTTTCTTTGAAGTGATGGATTTATAAGCAAAGGATATTCTTTAACTTCCCAAAATACCTGCTGTCTGTCACAGACCTCGCTCTTGCTTTGATTCCTTTAACACTTCTTTACTTTTCCAGTGGATATCGGGTCATTTGATGTCCCTATACGAGATCCAGTTACAGAAGGTTTTCTGAAAGAGAGTTCAGAGACTTCAGAAAACTGGAAGGGAAAAAACCAAACATCTTTAAGTAGACCAGCATTAAAACAATGCTCATTTTTAATTATGGGGAAGTATGTAAATTGTGTCTGGAAGGTCACTGTAATGAGGCCTTTACAATTAAAAGAAAGACACTATTTGCTAGTTAACACTAAACCAAACAGAACCACAAAAACATTAAGGGTAAGACTTTCACAGCTTCCAGAAGATAGACCTTTGGTTATCCTCTTAAAAGAAGGGATAAATATTAAAAGTCTCCAAAACACATGAAATAAGAACAAGAAAAGTAAACTTCTTGCAAGGAATAAGGAGTGCAATCAAGGACCTGTCTATGTAAGAGGCACAAGATGTACCTAAAATATTAAGCAAATTTTTGAAGACTTGTTAAAGTCATGTCAACCTGAACCATTATAAACAGAAATTAAATTAAAAGACATGTTCTTTTAACCTGAAATTTCACTGAAAAAATATTGACTTCATTTTGTATTTAATTCCTGAAAAAGTTTTCAAAGTTTTTTTCCTGTGACTGGGGGAAAGAGCAACTTGGCAAAATGTTATTTAAAATGTTGTAAATCCTTCATTAGTTTATAGGAAATAATAATAGATTTTTTTTTAAGTACATTTTCTTTAGCTTTGTGGATTGAGTTATAATTTCAAATTTAAAATTAATCTCGGTGATTCCATTTCCTTTAGGTCTCTCTGTAAATCAAATCAAGAGTCAGAAAATGCCATAGTTTTCTAAATGAGGATGGTGCTTTCTAGAAAATTGCATCTTTAAGATAAGAGAAAATTTAACCAAAGTGTGTACATCCAAAACAAAATAGCTTTTATGTGCAAGGAAGAGAATATTTGATTATTTTACAGTAAAATGTAATTGCATTTGTTGTTAAGAGACCAGTGAAGTGGGTACATTCAGAAAACTTGTGATTGGAGAGAATGGCATTTCCCATTGTACCCTCATAAAACTAAATGAAGCAAGTAATGTTTGGATTTCATGATGCGTTTGATCAACATGTTAAAATAACGTTATTTGAATTAGAATTTAATAAAACTATTACCACCTTCATTTATGGAAAAAGAAAATGTTGTCTCCTTTTCTTATTTGTGATCATCAGTTGAAAGATTCTGTCTGGAAATCCTTCTACAAATTGAGCATAACAGCTGATAAATTACAAAGTAGTGTTTTACTGTACAGTGATAGGGCAATTTGCTAGCTTTAAGTCTTAATTTTGAAGTGCTCTGGTGACAAAATTAGTTTATTTTCTGTATTTATGCTAATCTTTCAGTGAAAATAGCTAAATCATAGGAACCTTTAATTTCAAATTTCCATCTTTTTCTTTAAAAAAAAAATCTTAGTAAATTTTATGGAAATTACTCATAAATGTGTATCTGCTAGGCACAGTACCAGAATAACAAAATATAAACTTTCTTTTGTCCTTTTCTTTAGATCTTATTGGAAAAGTTTTGATATACCTTTGTTTCCTTTCTATTTCCAAATCTGGGCCCTTGTTCTTCTGCATGCATAAAGATGTAACTCCATTTTACAAAAAGACAAAAAAAAAAAAAAAACCAGAACAAACAAAAAACCACAGGCAGCAATGGTGTAAAGATTTAATTTTTTTCATCAGGAATGTGTTCCTATACTCCTGTATTGGCCCGTCTGGGTAGTGTATATTTCTCTGGTGTGTAGCCCCAGCTTGGGTCATGGTAGTAGAGGAATTTTGTGTGCATGGGTCTGATGCATCTGATGCATCCATAAATTAGAATATAAATAAGACTATGCTTTAACCCAACAACATTTAAAACAGTAGGGTAATATGTAGTCTTTTCTCTCCCTCCTGGAATAATTGTTCTATTAAATTTATTTTTCACCATTGTTTTCTTTTGTAACATTTTAGACTCTAATAAAGCCCCAAACCAATCTAGGTAGCTGATACTGGCTTAGTGAGTAACTTTTCTTGTATATTACAAATATATTAGGTCATTTGATTTTTTGTTTGATTTATTTCCCTTCTGTTTTATGTATGTGTGTATATATACATAAAAATATGGGAGGAGTGAGTATATATATGTATAAAATATGGGCTGTACATATATATAAATAAATGTGTGGGGGTATGTGCATATATATATATGTATGTACATGTGTATTTGATACCTATTCAGCTTCCTCTGGTTGTTTCTATCATTGTGACTGGGATAAATGGGGTTTTTTTCTTCAATGGAAGAAAATCACCTCTCTCAGTAGGTGATTTGTAAGTGAAGTTGTCTTGCATATCTAGTTCCACTTCTGGAACTCCCCCTCCAGAGAACATCTGAGGGGAATATCCCTGGGTGATTCACAGGAGCAAATAATGAGTGGGGGTAGGATTTTGACACAGAAGTTATTGGCAAAAGCCCTGTTAACTCCAGTGGGATGAGAGGATGCACAGTAAAACACCAATGTTTTAAATCACTGTTGTTCCCAAACATACTTTGTGCTGCTTCACCACAGTTCACTAACTTATTTTACTTACTTACATACCTTCACCACAATTCACTGACTTACATACCTTACTATGCAGCTTATGAAAACTAACTCTACTAGTAGCAAAACCTCAAAATTTACTAGTGCTTTTGTTGTCTTTATTAGGCAGCAACTTAAAATACTATTAAAAAGGTGTTGAACAAAATCAAGATTAGTTAGCTTTAAGAGGGGTTTTTTTTTAGCAATTTTTTTCTCTCATGTGCCGTTACTTCTGTAGAGGAAAAAATTACTTCTCTTCAGTTAAAATCCACAGTAAAGTGGAGATCAAGAAGAGCATTGGTAGTCTGCTCAGACTTGAGAACCTTAATGGCATTACATGATGAGTAGTGAAATAATATAAGGAATTTGGGGTTGTTTGACTTGGGCTTGCTGTGCTTCTGATGCACCTTCTTCTGCCAACACCTACATCTGTAAGTCCCACTAGCATGGTTTGCTTGTGTAGTGTTAAACATTTATGCACGTGGCTGAGATCTGCCCTCTGTACTGTGACATTCTGAGTGCTTAGGTGCCAGATTCAAAGCATTTATGTCTCAGGCCTTGCAGAACTGTGCTGCCTTTGTGAGCCTGAAGCCCAGCTGGTGGGGTGTAGATGGTACATCTGGTGTTCCCCTGAATGACTTCAGTGAAAAATGGAGCAGGTTTGAACCTAAAGTTCTGTTGTGAGACCAGTGACTAACTGTGAGATACCACAACGCTGCCTATTGCTTTTTGCCTAAGGAGGGATTGATGCACTGCTCTGCAGAAAATGATAAAAACTAGAAGACAGCATCTAGAATATCAAAACCTCACATTTGTGGCACTAGAAATACCATACGAAGTAGAGTTGTGATTTTAAATACTCAATTTATTCAGAATGTTATTTCTTGTTTTGAAAACATAAAGCTGCATATTTGGTAGTTTACAGATCCACCAATTTTGCTAAGAGTTACCAAGAAGAAGTTGACAGCTTGGACCGAAGATTGCTGTGGTTGCTATGTGCAAAAGCCTAGAACAAACCAGCGGGAAATAATACCAGGGTGGGAAAGTATTGCTATGGTTACAGAGTATTTTCTTTAAAGGAGAGGTGGATAACACAGCAAGAATCGCTGAAACTTAGGTAATAATGTATTATACAAAAGGAAAAAGACTGAAAGATAATAACTGTCTTCTGATCTTAATGGCATTTTGCTAGTTTCCAGCAAAGAGGGATTTAATTAAAGTAGGAATAATTTGTGAAAGCTTTGTTAGAAAAGTATCCTTAGCTTTTATTTTTTAAAAGTGGAATGCCAGCACACTACCTTGCATATTTTGGCTCCGTCTCTTTGTTTTTTAAAACAAAAAAGATTATTTTTTTTTGTCAAGGAGATTAAGAGTTCTTTTAAAAATAATAAAAGTGTAATTATACACAAATAATTTGGTTCATGTGAACTTTAAAGACAGGCTTTCAGAACATTGAAAATGGTTAACGAACTGCGTTTTGCAAAAGATATATGTAATGTAAAGTGACTACAAACTATAATAAAAATTATAAAGCAGGCTTTTATCATTAAGTGGTGCTGTAAATCTGAACTATAAAATTCATCTGGGAAACATCCAGTTTCACTTGTAGATGTCCTGCAGGATTTAATTGTAATCACCTCTGTGAGTTTGATCCTGAAAATCAGGAAGTAGAGGACGACTGTGCAGCTCAGAGTTGTGTCTGATGGTGTGGGCTGGGCTGTGCCCACCTCACCCTGCTCACAAGTGCTCTTCTGGGAAAGGTGGGGCTGGGGACTGGGGTGGGTTGACCTGGGCTGGGTTCCAGGTGGCCACCAAAGCCCCTCTCTCATTCCTCTCCTCAACTGGACAGGGGAGAAAAATTATAATGAAATAATATAAGGACAGGGAGACGTCACTCATCAGTGATTTCAGGAGCAGACTGGTGGGAGGGACAGGGCAGATCTGTGCTCTAGAACCAGGAAAAGGGAAAATATAAGAAGTGGACTTTTTTGTTTCCTGTGGCTACTGTGCTGTGCTTATCCTTCAGTCTGACATCCATGCCTTGGAATGCTGCCTTGTTCAGCTGCTCTTTGAGGCCACCACTGCAGTTCACTGGGGTGTGTGGGTGATGGAACCAGATGCAGCTCCTGAGCTGTGTAACTGTGCTGAAGGTCTGCGCCCGACCCTGGCTAATGTGTCGGCTTAATTCCTTGTCCAGGGACACAGAAAATAATTGATTGTGCTGGGGAGTAAAGGATGGAAAGAGAATAAATGGACAATTTCTCTGTGCACAAGAGCCTGCTCTCCTTCAGAGCATGACTCCACCACACCACATCAATTGTTCTTCACATCTCTGCCTTGGGCACAATTTGTTGAAGTTGAGGAGGAGGAATTAAATTGTCAGTTGAAATATGTTCAGCTGTTTGTGACTGTTTTTTGTAGTTTTAGTGCTGTTTTGCCTGTACTGTGAGGTAGGGATTTGAGACTTGGAGGTGAGGCAACATCCTTTTACTTTGCTCTTGACAAGTATAATTAAACACGGAAATAACCTGCTGTACCTAGCAGTACAGACCCTGGCTATTACAACTGAGATCAAAGACCCTCTTCAAGTTAATCTTGTAGCTTTTCCAGGAAAATCCTGACTTTTCTGCAGTGGACACATGAGATAGACTGTGGAGTGCCGAGTGGGGAAGGAGTGGTCGTGATGTGGACTGATTATACCAGGGCTGGACTTCTTCTGTATAGAAACACTGAGACAAGGGGCCTGAGAAATCCAGAATAAATACCTGAGACAGGAGACAAGCAAGAGAAATTAGGTCAACTGGGGAGATGAGGAATAGCCATTATGTCAGGAAAATAGGGAATTTAAGAGAGAAAGGAGAACTAGACTAGAGACTGGAACAAAATGAGGAGCTGGGGGCAGTGGGAGAGCAGGATAATGATGAGGACCAGTGCTTGGAACTTTAAGAGTGAATGAAGAACAAGTCCTGTAAAGAAAAAAATGAAGAGTATATAAGCAGAAAATGTCAAGGCTGAGGAAATGGTTCAAAAGTTGTGTACAACTCAGGTGCACTGCTCCCTGCAGTGGAGAGCCAAAGATTCCTGAGCAGAGCCTCCTGTCTTTTCCTAGATGTCTTGCGTAGCTGACCCACTGTCAAAACGATGGCTTACATGGATAAGAGCATCTCACTGCTGTAATTATTCCCCCCATTAGTACAAATGACAGAGACAAATGTAGTGTGATTCAGCTGTTCCACACTGGGCCATTTCCCTGTGAGTATGTGTTCTGTATTTTTTCCCTAGGGTTTTAAAAAATACACTGAATAAAATCACATTGCATAGTGAAAGGTAGTAAAATAATAAGAGAGGTGCTAAAGATTATCCAGAGTTGGAATTAATTTTGTCTATGCTCTCATAGCTCACTGTAGCTCTGATTATATAGCCATGTTAGAGGGTCTAATTACATGTTCACATGGTATTTATTCCACAGTACTTCCTTCTTGCACTCACTAGCTCAGGTGAATTTGCATGGGGATGCATCAGATTTGACAGCTATAGCTTCTGAAAGATGTCTTGTGAAGGAGAGAAGTTTGCCAAGAAAGAACAACTCGAGGGAAGGACAGCTGAGGGCTGCCCAGGGATTCTCCTCCTACCTTTCTCCCAGAGGTCTGTGAGACAGCTGAGTCCCTCAGCACTGCTGGAAAGCTGTTTTCCCTACTCCTTTATCCCATTTTCAGAGCATCTGACTGCTATATTGTTGGCATTCCTGAGCAGCCTCTTCTCCTTCAGTGAGTTCAGTGGCACCTACATTTTGAAGGTCTCTGACTGCTGGTTGGAGACACCTCACTCAGAGGTGGTTGCCCCCAGCCAAGATCTATGGGAGGGTCTTGCTGTGGGCATGGCTGGGGTGGTTTGGAAGCAGCTGAACCATTGTAGCTCTCAGCCTGTTGTGGTCACCTGGCACCATTTCTCATTTTCTTTGCTATGGCTTGAATTGGATGACCAGAATCATCCAAGGCTTCTTACACCTCAGTTCCCCAGGTGAAATTAAAATAGTTCTTCTCTCTTTTTTCATAGGGAGGTGGTGCTTATAAATATTATGGAAGTAATTTTCCCAGTATCCATACAATGGTAATAAGCCCATGAAGAAATTTGCAGTCTCAAAGCTGGAGTTAAATAGGACATGGCAGGAAAGTCTGTGGCCATCTGGTGAATGGCAGAGTAAACTGGAATATCCCTTTGCTCATTGAGTGAACAGCCAATGATCTTGTGCACTGAATGGGATGGACCTGTTCAAGAAAAAAAAAAAGAAAAAACCCCCAGCTTTTGAATAATAACTGAGGACTGTTATCGTGGTGTGTGCACACATAAAGGAAGATGGATTTACTGTTGCACAAGGGTCCTTCTGTCTGGCCCCATCTGCCTTTTGAGTGCTCAACTTCGCACTAAGATACCTTTTTGTGCATCTTATATTTTTAGAAGCACTAATGCTTTGCAGGCCTGTGTGCCTTTTACCTCCTTAATGATTCCATAATAGCATTAAGTAACTGGGAATACTAATTCAGCAGTAAAGTTTTCCTAAGATAAGTAGTTAAGAACAGTTCTAAAAAGCTGGTCACTTGGCAAGCCCACATGAGCCTCCATCTGGCTCACAACCTGAAAAACACATTTAGAAAGTAATTGAGATAATCTCTTTCAAAATCATGGCATTTAGTCCTACTGTTTGGGTGCAATGGACATTATATTTAAGGACTTGCATAAGCAAATTTTACATTCCTTAGGACTTGAAAACGCCTCTTCTTTCTCTCTCTCCTGTTCTTGCTCTACACCCTTCCTTGAGAACTGACTTTCATTCAGCTTGCCAAGGTCCCCTCCTTTCTTTTGTTTCCCCATGGTTCTTAAATTAAATAAGACTTGATTTAAATAATGACATGCTATAGAAAAAAAACTAGGCTTCTAGCCATAAAAACTGTGAACAAGCTATTTGAAATTTAGTTAATACCTCACATTTATAGAGGATAAGTTTTTGAAATAGGCTGTTGAAGCATTTTAAACTGTGAAGAAATAATGACCATTTCTCTATGACCAGAGAACTTCAGCTCTCATTTCTTCTCTATTTAAAATAAAAAAAAACCAACCAAAATGAACCTTTTTTGATATTATGTAGCATACTTTAATTTTTTTATACATCATCAGTGAAAGCAAGTGCTGCTCTTGTTGATGAATGTTACTGCTTATTAATTATAGCATTGAGTGTTTATAAGATGGCTTGGTAGAACAAAACCAGAGACCAGGGTGCTGATCACTGGTCATCAGTCTTGTTTATGCTGATAAGTTTTTGATGTTCTGAATAATCCCAGTGAGATAGATCTGCAAAAGAACAATGGATGGGAGGCCCTGAAATCTTCTTCCTTCCTTTCTACTGGGAATCACTGCTGGACTCTTCATTTTGAGTGTAATCATTGCTTGAGATGATACAACAAGATACAAGTACATTGAAAAATACTGAGCAGGTGTTCCTACAGACACATGCAATAAATATTCTTCCTGGTTTTGTAGACATGGAACAAACATCCACTTGTACAGGAACGGTCCAAGTATGAGAGAGCTGTCACAGTCCTCCTATTTGTGTGCCTACATCCAGCACAATGGGATTATTCACAGCATGTCACATCGTAGCCCCTGAGCCCCAAAAGGAGGCTTTAAGGGTGTCCATTCACACCACAGTCCCAAAACAGAAGATGACAACACCAAAAGACTGAAACTGCAGCGTGCCTGAAAATACCGCAGTAGAAACGAGAGTAATTATTGGTGCTGTGCTCCTTGATTAGCTTTATTGGCCTCTCTAAGGAAGCTGAACAAATGTCAATATATTTAAACTGTTCTGGTCTCTGAGGAGCCGGTTCAGAGCTACAATACCCCTGCACCTTCTGAGGCAAGTGATTGAATTTGTATTTTTCTTAGAAATGTTGGTCTGGAGAAGCTATTAGTTGTTTTCAGAAGTGTATTAATAGCAAAGATGAAGTATTTGAAGATACCTTTCTTCTTCTTTTTTTTTTTTTTTTCCTTAATTAGAAAGATCATTGGTCTGGAAATATTTCAGAGAATAAAACCGGATTTGAAAATATGGAGGTCACTGGAAAAGATGTGAGGAAAATCGAAGCCCTGGCAATGTAATTATTTTTGTGGGACAGAATGTATAAAATTTAATTGGGAGTATGAGGCACAGTAGAGGCAGGACCCTGTTCTGTTTTGGCTGATTTTTTTTGTGCTGAGTGTCTGAGGGGCTCTCAGTGAACTTTGTGCTATAAGGAAAGTCACTTGGTCTTCTACTTTGGAAACAAACCAGTTTGTTTCCCTTTTTATGCTGTGGTAAAATGGCCTAGATTTGCCTCTGTGTCTTCTTGAATTACAAGTGGTTTCTAGTTTATGGCTGAACATAATTGCTCTTGCTGTGGGACAGACAACATATACATTCATGTGAATAAAGAGATTTAGGGTCTTGGATGCACATCTTGTCCAAATGATTCAAATATGAGCATGAAAGAGTCACATTATAATTTGGGGTGCTTAGGGTGGGTTTTAGTGCCTACACATCATTGTCCAGTGTTCTTTGAGGTGCTGCAGTGTGTCCCACTTGCATGGGGTGTGCAGGTCTGGCGCAGATCCTGAGCCCTCAGGAGTTTGGAGAACTGGCTGCAGGGGGTCAGGGCACCAGAAAACTGGACTGGAGGAACTGAGCTGCACCTGTAAAATCTGAAGAGAATTTGTGGTTACTGAATTTGTGTCAGAGAAGCTGCTTGTTTGGTAGCTAGCTAGCCCCTTTGGCAGTAGATTGTCTGATAAGGAGACCCAAAGAAAACATTTTCTACTCTCCTTCCTATGACAGTTTGACATTTCAGAGACTGCAATGGGACTCTACTAGTTCATCAAACTCAGAGAGCTTTTGCTGCTTCAGTTCTGTTGGAAAACACCATGAGAACATCCTACGAAAAAATACCTGAGTGACTTGACTACTTTTAGTTATGGAAATATTTTACATGTATTTCATCTCTAAGTTCTCTGTTCTAAGCCCACTCTCTCAAAGTGCTGGAAAACTGTGGATGAGGCAGAAAGTGTCAAGGTAACAGAAATGAACTGTTACTAAAACCTTACCTCTTCTACTCCAGGAATAACTGGTATTTGAGAGAGAGGAGGAGAATAGTGAGGCTGAGGGATTCCTTGTCAAGGAGGGAAGGGAAGCAAAACCTCTTTCATAAAGTCCAGCCTGTGGCTGAAAGTAAGAAACAGTGGTATCAGTGAAAGTATGTGTGCACCTTAGTCCAAGTAAGCAACTTTTCCTAACTTCTTGAAAGACCTGCACACCTGGAGGACCTACATGGGCAAGCACAAAGTCCTGCCCCTGGGGAGGAACAGCCCCATGCACCATCCAGTATATCCTGGGGGCTGACCAGATGGGGAGCAGCTCCAGAAAAGGCCCAGGGGTCCTGGTAGACATCAAGTTGAACATAAGCCAACAATGTGCCCTCGCCTTGAAAAGGACTTATTGCATCATGGGCTGTGTTAGGAGGAGTGCTGTGCAGCAGGTGAAGGGACAGGATCCTTAGGTGATCCTAAGGTGATCCTTAGGCTCTCTACTCAGCCCCTGGTGAGGCCACATCTGGAGTGTTGGGTCCTGTTTTGGACTCCCCAGTAAAAGAGAGATGGAGCTACTAGAGACAGTCAAGTGAAGGGACACAAAGATGATGAAGGGACTGGAGCATCTCTCCTGTGAGTAAAGGCTGAGAGAGCTCGGGTTGTTCTGCCTGGAGAAGAGAAGGCTCAGAGAGGGGATCATAAATGTGTTCAAATGCCTGAAGGGAAGGGGTGTTGCAAAGAGGACAGAGCCAGGCTCTTCTCAGTGGTGCCCAGTGACCGGAACAGAGACAGCAGCCCCAAACTGAAGCAGAGGACGCTCCATCTGAACGTTAGGAATCACTTTTTTGCTGTGGGGGTGACGGAGCACTGGCACAGGTTGCCCAGAGAGGTTGTGGAGTCTCCGTCCTTGGAGGTGTTCAAAAGCTCTCTGAAGGTGGTCCTGTTTGAGCATGGAGGTTAGACCAGATGACCTCCAGAGGTTTTCTTCAACCTTAACTATTCTGTGATCTTGTAGTTGTGCTGAGACGTCTCCTCTGAGGTATTTCTTTACTATAAAGAAGGTGGAAATTGCCCTTCTGTTTTCCCTCACTACTCTTGCATCCTGGATCTGTTTCTTTAGCCCTCAACATATCTTCTAAAAGTAGTTTTTTATTTATAAAATTAATTTATATTAATATCTAAAAATTATTTTTTATTTTAGAAGGCTTAGGTAATAGTTCAGTTCCTCTGTAGCACTGAAAGGTCTGTGAGTAGTTCTTTGCACAGTCTACACAACTCTGGTGTTTGCTGATACAAGTGAACACCAATGTGGCAGAACACCACTGCTCTGTGGAACATAAATCTACTCACTGAAGGCAAAACAAATAGCAAAACGCTCTAAATATATCTAAGCTCCTAGATATAAATTTGTATACATTATCTGACCACACTTTTGGCATACTGAGATCCGATGGGTTATTCTTGGATAGCTGAACACTACTTCTACCTCTGATTTCTTACTTTTTTTTTTCTTTTGCACTTGATTGTCACCTTATCATTACCCTGACGTGTATTCATATATATGTAATTCCATTCATTCTTGCTTGCAGCCATAATGTAGTTTTGAGACAGTCGCGCATACTGAACAATATAGCAATCTGATTGTTACTACTCTACAAAAGTCTCCTCTCTCTTCCCATCCAGCTTGTCCAAGTAGCAAAATGCTGATTAAGTTCCTTTCACTTGGAAATTTTGCTCTGATTACAGACATGACAACTTTTTGTTTCCTTTCCTTTTCTTTTATTTTTTTAACCTACCTCCAAGTAGAAGTAGTGGTGCTCTTTCTCTGCTGACATTGTTTTCTCTGAAGTAAATTATTTGATGCTATTTGTTCTCTGGAGCACTTGTGTTTAGGTAGTGACTCAGTAGTCTGGATGCCCTGGTGGAGGTTGCTGGTTTGGTGGACACACTCATACTGGTTTATGTCAACAGAGAATTTGTCCTGTAATGTTGACTCAAGATAAATATTTTGAAGGAGATAAACTTGAAGTGTTCACAGAATTTCTTTCTTTAACTGGGGGTTTTTGGGGTTTTATTTTTGGTGCAATTTTAAAAAAGATAACTTCTTCCATCTTTGGAAGAGTTATCATAAGTATTTTGTGGTTTTTCCTCCTCTTTCTTCCTGCCACAAGTTATCAAACCATTAACGGTCATTTGTACTGAAATAGTCCATTAATTACAATAAACCTGCTTGCTGTGACCTGGGCTGTATTAATTACTTCTAGCAACAAATTGTGGGGTTTTTTATATTTGTTTTGTAGTTCAGTTCTACTCACAGTTCCTTGGGGACTGAACACTAAAAATATGTTTAACTGTACAGATTGTTCTAGCTGTTAGAGAGCATTTCCTTATTCCTGTAAGAACTTGATGTGGGAGCAGCTCTGAGTTGACTGAAGGGCAAATTTTTTTGGCAGAATGAAAGTCATCCATCTAATACCAGATCAAAAGAGCATCTCTCTCAAACAGATGCTATTGAAATTTTTTTTAAAAGCGAAAAAAATTAGAAATTGGAAAGTCACAATCAAAAAAGTGCTTACAAAGGCTCTGCAAGGAAGCCAACTGGTTTAAAAATAAAAAGCCCAGGAGCATCAATAAGTTGACCAGTTACAGCGTCTGGTCTTGCAAAGTTACACCTCATGTTTTCATTCCATCCACAATGCCTTGGGGGCAGGTTTTTGTGTCTCAGTATTAATGGGCTTGCTACTACATAATTGGTGAACTTGTTGCAATGAGAGCCTTGGAGTAAGAATCGTGTTTGAGTGTGTAAGACAGTAGTAAGTGTAAGACAGTAGGACACCTAAACAGTGACACATGTAAGTAAAGATATTTAGGATGGCTTTTGCTCGACATTATGGAGTGCTGTGCTGTTGGTAAAATGTCTGAGAGATGCAATTTCTTCAATTTTAAGAACCGGACGTTGGTTCAAATTAAATCAGAGAAGTTTACTGATGTTGGTGTACCAATTTTGAATGTCTTGAAGGGTATGTTATAACAAAAATCTCTTTCCAGGCACTGTATGTGTGTTTCCTGCAGCAGATAAAAGAAACATGAGCAGATGCACTTTGCTACTCTAGGCCAAATTCCTTTAAATATGTTATTCAAAACTTAAATTTGCAAATTATTCTGCTGTAATGTGGGGTTAACGGTTCAGAATGTTTCCTCTATCCCTGCAGAAAATGCCTGTGCACCACAGTTCATTTTATGAGGTTAAAACCTGCAGGACTTTTGAACCTTGTGATGCTTGTTAGCATAAAGCAAGGAAGTTGCTCTTTTTGTTGGGCACAGGACTGGTAACCAGGGTATGAAGCTCTATTCTTGCCTGAGTCTCCAAGCCTTCCTGTGTGACCTGGAGAAAATAATTAGTCTTCTTGACGCCTTATGTTGTGCACCTATAAAAAGGAGAAAAGTTCTGAAAGTCCTGAGAATGAGGGTTTTTAATTCCTGAGCATTTTCATGATGCCTTGGGATCCTGAAAAGGAAGGTACCAGATAAAGGCAAAGAACTGATTGCCTTTATTTTTGCAAAGAATATTTGTCAATGTCCTTCTTTTTCAAGATTTGAAAGCACAATTTGGAAAAGCCCCTTGAAGTCTGAAGTCCTTAATATATCCATCATCAGACATAAACACTTTTTTTTTTCTTCCTCCCTCTCTCTGGCTCACTTTTTAGCTTTCATTTCTTACTCCTCAGGAAAGTCTCCTACAAGCGGTCCATGTGTTTCTGCTGATTACTGCTTGATGCCATTTTAGAAAAATGAAGCATAATTAAATAGTAAGAGGAACTGGGCAGTAAAAGGGGTAGCTTTTGGACAATTCATGGAATAGTCGGTGCCTTTTAATGGTAGGGTACTTCCTCTGCTCATGAATTATTCATTTTAATGCTTTTGTTATAATGGCGACAGTGTTCGGTCTCTGAGGCAGTTCTGGACAGCCTTCCTCTGCTGAAATACTGCACAGCAGCAGCTACCATTTATTTTATAAACTAATGCATCTAAGTCAATACCGCAGTGAGTAAATGTATTTTCAAAATCGAGAAAATGAAAAAAGAGGACGGATAACAATATTGTAACCAAGGGGATCTGTTTTGCTGAAGGGTTCAGTTTGTTTACTTTTCTGGGAACTATTTCGGGACGTAATTTAAAATAAATATTTTTACAGATTATTGTGTTTAGTATTAGATTCAGATTATGTCTATAATGAAAACAGGCATTAGTATCTCTGCTGTATACAGCACTGTGCAATAAAGGGCAGTTAAAAACCACTCACTGTACATAAACACATGGAGTTTTTCTTAAAACTACTGTTTAAAGGTTTCTTTGAAGCAGTTTTTTAAGATGAAACATAACATAACCACATAACCCACACAGAAAATGCATCTGAGTCATGTGCGTACAGAAATAAAAGTTTCTTTGTGGTGTCTAGTATCAGCCCTTCATTAAAGCATGGACTTTCCTGAAGAGAAATTCCAGTGCAGGCGGTTGAGGGTTCTCCCCATCTTTCCCCTGCCTGCCTACACTTCCCTGACTCTGAGTTAAACCCCTGAGCCTTGGCAGGGTGTGTTAGGGAGAGTCCCGTGCGGAGCAGGGAATTTGGGGCTGGGGGCTCCGTGCTGCTGTTCCCAGTGGACACAAATGTGTGCTCCTCTCAGTGCTCTCCCTCTCTGATGTGATTTTAGAAGTGGTGTTTTCTCCCAAGCCGTGTCCTCACTCCTAAAATGCCTTCAAGCAACAGATAAGTGCGTGTGGGGGACGGAAGCAGTGAGCAGATAGATGAGTGATTAGGTCATTGGGATGAGGACGGAGGGTTTTTGTACGCCGAGCTCCCTTCTCGTTTCTTGCTGATCAGATTCTCCACGAACACAGAGGGCTGAAACTGCGTAAGTAGAGGAAACAGAACTCCATAGATGGATAAAGCTGCAGAGCTGTAAGGAGCAGTGGAGAAGAGAGAAGTCTGAATTGAAAGTATATGTGGTTTCGGGGAATCTGAATCATGCAGTATTACTTTCACTTTTTCTAGGCTTGTATTTCCTATGAACAAACCATTGGGGAGATAGAAGTTCTGATTTAGATAATGTCTTGCAGTCTTTGGAATAACACATTCTGCGGGAGGGGGAGTCCTTTCGGCAAAGGTCGCGCTCCGTGAGCCGAGAGCTTTCCCCGCTGCCCACGTCCACATTGTTTCTGCTGGGAATGTCAACTTTGGGCCTTCTCCTGCAAATTTTTCATATATTTAGGTGACCACCCCACGTAAAATGGAAGCACCGATAGGAACTCCTCCTTTCCTTTTTCCTGTAGCTCTGCTCAGACCATTCTGTGTTAGCATGGTAGTGGTACAAAGTGTGTGGTCTTTCAGCTCTGACTAATGCATTTTGTGCTGTGTGACTGAAAATGCCTCGTAGTCTGCCAGGGCTGACTGAGGGTTGTGGAATGTGGTGCCTTTTTCTCTGTTTTTCTCTGATTTATTTTTTTCTTCCTCTTCTTTTTTTTTTTTACCCCCTCCTTTTTTTTTTTTTTTTTTTTTTTTTAATCTTTTTCTTTTCAGTACAAATGTGTAGGCAGCTTGTTGAGAAACCTCGGGATGCAGGGGAAATGCTTGTGCGTTGTGGAATGCGGCTTCCCCTGGGAGACCCCAGCCAGGCGGGCAGTGAATGAGCAAAGTGGAAGAATGAGAAAGGGAGGAGGTCGGAGGCAGGGACAGATAGGAAAGAGTGAGCGAGGAGGAAGGAAGGAGGTGGAAACGGAGGGGCCCATTTCCCTTTTTTCTGAAGCAATGACAGCTGGTTCTGTCCTGCCTCACATGACAAAGTGCTGTGGAGAGGAGTATTTAAGCTGGAAGCCAATGAGCAAGAGTGGTCAGCTGATTATATTTTAATTTCTTTCCAGGGTTTAGTCAGGTGATCCCTGATGAGTAGCCAGCCCACCAAGAAGGGACTTCAGCACACAGGTAAGAAAGAAGCTGTGTACTCTTACATGCAGCTGGGGGGTCTGGGCAGAAGGTAAACAGCTCTAACATTGTTTGAATAGTTAAAAAAAAAATTCCTGACTTGCTTGGGTGTGTAACACTGTGATTGTCTCTTTCAATGCTGCTATTTCTGCTATTCAGTCTTGTTCTTGATTTTTTTTTTTAAATCTGTCTTCAATTAGAAGCTTTATTGCAAAAAGAAAAGAAAAAAACAATTGTGTGGTGTTAAATATAGACCTGGGTATTGCATGAATATTGCATTTTGTTACTTTTTGAATAAAATAACTTTCCATAATGCAAGTGTGTCAAACTCATATTTAGAGGGGAATTCCCAAATACTTGAACTATGAGTCATAAAAAGTTAAAGGACCAGTACAACAGTTCAGGATAAAAACTCCGTTCAGCCTTGGGTGGCTGCTTTTGTCAGTGTTGGTAGCAAAATATGTCTTAAAAAAAACCCCAAAGATGCACAAGGCTGAAGCTGTTTAAACTCTGCTGACCAAACCTAGAAGATAGGTGGCAGAGATGAAACAGATGACTGGGGAGGAGGATTGTGCAAGTGCTCTTGATTTCATGCATCTTTTCTTTCATTGTGTCTAGCAACCTGGTGAATGGGTCTTCATATGTGCTGAGGGTGCTTCAAAGGGCTCTGACGCCTTAATTCCTGTTATATAATGTCTTAGCAAGAAAACAGACTGAAAACCAGTAATAAGTACTATAAATGAAAGAGTACAAAATAAAAATGCCTGGTGTGTGTGACAGATAAAAGTGGGGTTTAGCTGGTTTCATGCCTTGCTATTGTGCTACACTCTCTTCTCTTTAAACATATCTACGTAAGATGTTCTTCCTTACTGTTGTTTTTCCTTACTAGAAGAGCTCAGATACTCTCTGATGTTCTGAAAGACTCCTGTTTAAAGATGTGTTCAGGGTTTTTAAAGATGAAAGGGGCAGACAAGTGTTCCCAGCTCCCACCTGCAGCTCTGAAAAACTCCTCATGGTCTAGTGTTGAAAACTTTATTTTGAAAACCTGTCATACAAATTTCTATGTTTTACTGGTAACATTGCTCCTGCTCACTAATTTGCAGTATTTAAATAAAAACTATTTGAGCTGTACTTTCTTCTAAGAGGCTGGTGCTACACACAAATGAATAGAGATGCGTGACTTTCCAATTTTTTGTTTTAATTTCATGATATTTCTCTTTTTCTCATTGTTAAGAAGTCTCTACTTGTAACAAGCTGGCTGGGGGATGTTGGTACTGTCTTATAACAACAACTGGTTCTTAGATGCTCCGATGTCCTGAGGTTTGATCTGGGGAAGACCCTGGAATGGAGTAGTGGGATAGGTGGAGGAGCATTTCTGTTGCCTTCAGTGGACCTTTATCATGTACAAACCTGAGGAAACACTCAGGCTTGAGTGGCAGTCTGGGAGGGTAATTGCAAAAGCAGGGGAAGCATCAGAGAGGTTGAGGGCAACAGTGGATTTCCAGCAAGGGATAAGAGCTGCGAAGCTGGCTTCATGGCGCAGAGAGCGCTCTCCAGTTTCAAACAATTCTTGGCAGTAGTTCCCCACTGAAGGTTTTCAAGGCATGCTTTTCCCTTCTTATGGGATGGGAGGAGGAGGGTTTCATGAGGTGAGGAAAGCTCGGTGAAGTGAAACAGTGTCAGGCAATAATGGCTCTGGTTAGCAGAGATTGCTCTGAAGTGGCTCCTTGCCGTGAGGGCAACAACGAGGCACTTGGTGTTCAGTGCCCCCGTTCCCAAAGAGAATTGGGCTTGGGGCTCTGGAAAATTAGGCAATAGCCCTGAAAGTACCCCAAGTTCCTGCAAGCCCTTCTGCATTGGCTTCATCTTAAGCAAAGCGATCTTTTATGAATGGATGCAAATCTTCTTAAGCTCCTTGCAGTTGTCCTGAGGGGAATTCCTGGCAGGTGGGCTTGTCCAGGCTGCACGCTGCAGAAACGCTGCCAGGGCACAGGCAGGATCCAGGCAGTTCATGTCCTCACACAGGGGTGTTGCTGTGGAGTGAGAGGGGGTCGGACATGTGGAACTGGAATGGGTAAAAACTTTCAGAGAGTACTCAATTTTTTTCTTCTTTTTTTTGGTCTTTTTTTTTTTTTTTTTTGTTGCCATTTTGGTTTTTGGGTTCTGTTTGCTTTATTTTATGGGCTTTAACCTATTGATTATCTGTGACCACTAGCATCTTTAATAATGTAGCCTGTCTAGTTCAAATATATCTCAGAGACAGGAAATACTTCTGTTTCAGGTCTATTTCTGCCTTTTCACTTGTGTTCTTAATGTTTTCATCTGAAGAGAGGGATTTGTTTGAAATATTTGAAGTGCAGTTCCTAGATTTCCACTTATTGACATGAGAATATCTCTTTCACATAACTTCTGACTTGTGATCACTTCAGGTCATGTTTATTTAACCCTGGCAATGCCTAATGATCATGATTGCCTTGGAGATCGTAGGAAAAAGTAAATAACTTGACCTGCAAATGAGGAACTGATTCTGTGTATATGGCACTATAAAGGATAACATCTGCAGCATTTAATTTTCCTTAGAGCAGTGGAAGAAAAATTAAGAGTTTCACAGCTGTACTGAGTAAACTTGCAAGAATATGAGCTCTTAACACCTTTAAATACAGAGATGCTTACTTTCGTAAATAAAATTGGTCTAAGAATCTCAAGAAAGTTGAATCACATTATTTTAATGGAATATTTGTTATAATGAAGTGGTTTACAATACATTTTCTCACATTGTTGTTATTAACTTCGGAAAGTGATTTTTTGTTGTTGTTTTGCTTTTTATTACTAGATAGAGGGCAGACCCTGCTGTTACTCATTTAGTAAGATTTCTGTACATTGTAGGGCTTCACTTGACACCAAAACAGTCATTACTTAAGTGCTACATCCCACTTGTCTTACAGTTGGACAGCGCTTCAGCTGCTTAAAACCAAAACCCTTCATTCCTCTCTTTCCTAGTTATGAGCACAAAGATCCGAAATGGGATTTTCCACTCCCGTGGCACTAAGAAGCTTAGACCTTTTTGGTATTATTCACACGAATCTCTTAAGGCTTCGCTTGCATCCTGACGCTCGAAGAGCCCCGCGAGGTTTCACTGTTCCCTGGCAGAGGCCTGAGGAGCCTGGGGGATGCTCTCGGAGGGGCGGTCCGCTGGTTTGTGGCGCTGGCTCGGCTCGCGGGGCTGCCGGGGCTCTGTGCCCGCAGCCGGGGCGCGGCTGCAACCGGGCGGGGCAGTGCCGGGGCAGGGGGGCTGTCGCCCTCCCGTGGCAGGACGCGGTACTGCACCGCCCACGCCGCTCCCCCGGCTCGGGGGAGCCACAAACGATGAACTCCCATCATTTCTCTGCCTTTTTTTTTTTTTTTTTTTCCCCTCTCCACTCAGAAGATGAAAAAAGAGACTGTTAGAGGCAACTCCAGCAAGTTCAACGTTTCTCGCTCTCTAGTTTCTCGCTTTTCCCTGATATGATGGAGAGGGACTTTTTACAAGGGCGTGTAGAGACAGGATGAGGGGGAATGGATTCAAACTGAAAGAGAGTAGGTTTGGATTAGGTATTAGGAAGACATTCTGTACTGTGAGGGTGGTGAGGCGCTGGCAGAGGCTGCCCAGAGAAGTCGTGGCTGCCCCATCCCCAGAGGTGTTCAAGGCATGGTTGGGTGAGGCTCTGAGCAACGTGGTCTAGTAGAACGTATCCCTGCTCATGGCAGGGTGTTGGAATTGTATGGTCTTTAAGGTCCCTTTCATCCCAGGCCGTTCTATGATTCTATGGTTTTATGCATGTTTTCTGTACTGGTGCAGCTTGTGTGATATAATACACAGTGAATGGTGATTAACTGTGCTGAGACATACTAAAAAACACCCACCTCTATGAAAACTGAGAATATGCTGAAACAATGAAAAAAAGAATCTTCGGAAATCTCTGTTTACTGAAATGTGACATTAAGGTTAGCAAACCAGATTTAGCCTTGCTGCAAAAGCAGAATAATTTTTAACATGGCTGGGTCACTAGGAGAGGCTGTTTGTGAACTTTCCATAATCTTCTGGACTGTAATAAAATGTTACAAATACCTGAAGCTTTCTAAATCAAGTATTTCGTGTTAATATTTAATATCAATACACATGAGCTACTTCCCAAATCAATTTTGCTTTTCCTCTTAGGGGTTGAGCAGAAAAAACTCATTCCCTTACTACATTGATAGTAGCAATAAGCTTGTAAAAGAGTCATGAGCTCTGACACTTACTCTTTGTGAGGAACGATTATTCAGAAGCGAAAGTCCTGCCACAACACACATTTCATTTGAGAGCTGTCACTGCACCACGTGCTCTGAACCTCAGTTCCACGAACTCTGCATCCAGCCAGTTCACCGAGGGAAAGGCACAAGCAAGGAACTATGCTTGATATGAAAATGCCTCTGTACTCATGCTGAGAATGAAAGGGATGCTCAGAGAGGTGGAAGGACCAGGTGTACAGTGCTGCATGCACGGGGTTTGTCCCTGGCAGCTTTTGCCATCTTTTCTCCCCCCTGCCACCACATGCACCACTTGGAGCAGCGACAGCAGATTGCACTCTGTGGAAGCTGATGAGAAGGATTTTTGTGAGCCTGAACACAGAAGGTGCCATGGCAAGCATCATAAATGTCCCATACTATAAAAATGACAAAAGACAAGGAAGTACAAAAAGAGTTAGTGATGCTAGTGATGTGCAAAGTTCTTCAGCAAAATCAGGACTCAGTACTTGCTCACAGAAAGCAGAATATGACTGAAATGAAGAAGAAGGAAAAAAAAGGCTGCAATTTAAATGAAGCAAATGGCATCTTAATAAGTTTTGGGGTTTTTAGGGTTTTTTCCCCCATTCATTCAGTTCATAGCTGGCTTTACAGTGAATCACCTTTTCTGAGGAATTTATTTGTGTGTGTGCATTTTGAAAAGTAGTGTCATGATTTGCCATTTGTAAGACAAGAATATGGGTAAACCCCAAAGCAGTGACCTGCAACCGAGGTTGGCAATCATTTACATCTTAACAAGAGGAATCAGAAAATCCACGTTAGGGGTGCTTCCCAAGGGTTGTACTCCAAGCACTTCAGTAAAACTGTGTATTCTGAAGTTCATATTTATTTTGTTACTCAGTCGGAAGTCATACCAACAGAAGCAACATATTATGACAAGTTAGTATAGCTTCTGTGCAGTGCCACTGCTCAAAGTGTTGTTTTCATTAGAATTTTTTTTTTCCTTAAAAATAGAGACCTATTATGGTGACACATCTTGTTTGTCATAACAATAGAAGCTCAAGACCTGCTTTTCCAACTGTTTCGTCCTCATTTATGTAATTATTAAATGCCCAAGTGTGCACTACATGATAGAAAATTTTAATCCTCTAATCTCTACTTAATCTATGATACAAATTCATTGCTTTTTTCAAAGACTGCCCACTGCTTCTACTGGGTGGGAATTGCTGCTTTTTGGAGCAGGGTATAACAGTCTTGTTCTCTCTAAACCTACAGGAAGTTTGCTCCTGAGGAGTGGCCAGATATGAAGTGTTGCAATAAATCATCTTGCAAATAGGCAACTATGGTTTTAATTGTGTTTTAATCTGTGCCTGCTCAAATTGTACCATTGGTTCTGAGCAATGCCTGCGTGGGTTCTCTTATTGACTGCTCCATATGAAAAATGGATAGGGCAGTGTATTTTTCCAAAGAATATTGAAGAAGATAGTTTTTGAGGTTCACTAAAATTAAAAGGTCTCCTTTAGGATGCAAGGTTCACTGTTGTGAGAATTCTGAAGATGTAATGAGCCTTTCACATAGCCCAACCTGTTCATCATCACACCAAATTCCTGTGAACAAAAATGAGCCATAGAGTTAAAGCTTTTTCACTGAACATTTTGTTCTGTGCAAAGCGTTGTCTGATATGGGACATACATTACGTGCTAAAGCTGAATATTCTTCATAATTGAAGACAAAGCTCTTTTCAAAACTTCTCATCAGTCTCTGAAGAATGCTTTGTAGATACTGATGTAAATGTTTCCTGAGAACAGGGCGGGAATCCCCCCGAAAAAAACCTCTCCGTCTGGAAGGAGAGTTCAGCCCAGCAAGTCAGGATGGGGGTTTACTGGCTGGGGGCGGTGGTGCCTGTCGTGTGCTTTTGGGGGTTATTTGGTTTAGGTCTGTTCTGGAAGAGGCTTTTACGCGAGTCCTGCCTGTGTACCGAGCCTACGGGAAGGACCTCGAGTACCGAGCGCCTCCGTCTCTCATCGCCAGCGCCGGGAGGGAGCGGAGGCGGCGGCGGCGGGGGAAGCGCTGACGGGACGGGATGGGATGGGAGGGGAGGGGAGGGGACGGGACGGGACGGGACGGGACGGGATGGGATGGGATGGGATGGGATGGGACGGGACGGGACGGGACGGGACGGGACGGGACGGGACGGGGCGGCTCCTCAGCGGCCGGCGGGGGCGGCCCCCGGGCAGCCGCAGCCGCGCTCCCCCCGGCGCGCTCCGGGGCCGTGCGGGGGCGGGTGGGCATTGTCGGGTCCCGGCCGCGCTTCCTCCTCCACCTTTTAAAAACCCAGCCCGGGACACCGCGTGCGGAGCCCGCCGAGCTCCAGAAACAGGAATAATTCTGGGCAGAGCCTAAAGGTTCTGTGCATTAACCCAGCATCGCCCAGCTCCCGTGCAGGAGTGCAGCCTTTATTGGTTTCCAGTTAGCTTCATGCAAATTTACATTGTGTTTTCTGGAAGCAAAGCCCTTGTAAGCAACATTTTGGGGTAAGATTTGCTCTCTTTAATTTCGGTCAAGGTGGTGAAAGACGTTTCTTCCCCTTTTGGTTTCCTGAGTTTGACTTACTGCAGCTCTGGATGTGTTCTGTGTTCAGTATTCTTGTGAGCACTTGGCACTAAAGTGCTGAACAGCTTGTCGTTACTGGTGCCTGTTTCCCCCTGAAGCACGCAGCACCTTTTTTAATTTAAAGGAATAGCAATAAGTTACCCCAGACTAGTAGAAAATACTCGCCTATTTAAAGTTTTCCTTTCAGTTATGAAAATGCAAAATAATTTTAATTGTGTAGTCTTCACTCTTCTTGTTCTGTAAGGAGCTTAGAAGCTGTTACAGATTAAATACTTGCCAATTTATTTGGTATTAGTACTGCTTGTGTTAGAGAAAATACAGGCACAGAGTGGGTTACTCTGTGTACCCAGGTTATTTTGTTTTCCCTTTTTGTGAGGTTTATTTTTCAAGTAATAACATCCACTTAGCCAGCTATTGGGTGGACAGGCTGAATAGATTCCAACTTTATAAATGTTAATGCATGTTGTGAGTGGCCTTGAGTAATAATGGATGACAATACAGCATTCAATCAGAGAGGATGCCTGAACCACTCAGTGCGACTCTGCTACGTACTTTGGGAAGGACATGCGAGTTTCTCAGTCAGAGGAGAGGATCTGGTAAATGCAAAAAGCTGCTGGGGAAATGCAGCTTTGTTTTTCCAAAGAAAACAGCAGGCAAAGCCTTAGAATCATAGAAAGGGTTTGGTTGGAAGGGACCTTAAAGATCATCTAGTTCCAACATCCCCTTCTATGGACAGAGACACCTTCCACTAGACCAGGTTGCTCAGAGCCCTGTGCAGCCTGGCTTTGAATACCTCCAGGGCATCCACAACTTCTCTGGGCAACCCATGCCAGGGCCTCACCACCCTCACAGTCAAGAATTTCTTCCTGATCTCGGATCTGACCCTACTCTCTTTCAGTTTGAATGCATCCTGCCTTCTCCTGTCACTCCAGCCTCTTGTAAATAGTCCATCTTTCTTTCTTGTAGCTCCCTTCAGGTACTGGAATGCCACAACTGGGTGACCTCAAAGTCTTCTCCCTTCCAGGCTGAACAATCCCAATTCTCTCTGCCCTCTCCTCACAGGAGAGGTGCTCCATCCTCATAATCATCTTCGTGGCCTCCTCTGGACTTGCTCCAACCAGGTCCATGTCCTTCCTGGAGATGACTTCTCCTATTAAAGTACCTTGATATGTGTGATGCCATCCCTTCATTTAAGAATTTTGTGACTTCCCACTTGTGAGAAATCCAACCCTTAGTCCACAGAGAGTGCGTAACCATTATTCAAAAACTGAGCTCTGCTATGGATCTTAAACTAGAAAAAGTGAAGCAGTTGTGGATTGAGTCTTTAAAAACTGAATGAAACAGCAGCAATCCTCTAATCAGGTAGCTGTTGAGTTAGTATGGATGATACTTGTCATATGTCCCTGTAAGTATGGGCTGACACTTGTTTATTCCTTGCTAATTTAGGCAAGCATTGTCTCATAAAGTTGTGCAATCCTTATTGGAAATATATAGGCACTTTTTCAACCAATTATGAGAATTCATCTGTTCTTTATTTTTTTAATATAGTTATTTAACGTGTACATCTGACATTTGGAAACTTTAACTGAAATTAGTCTCTCTTAAATGTGTTTGTCACTAGGATTTAAATGGGTTCCAGTATATTTATTTCATGTAGTGGAGGAGGAGGAGGGGAAGTAACATTTGAAAGTTATCACTGCTTGCCTAAAAGCATACAAATGCTACCATATGTCCGGAGGTTTTACGTCATTTATTAAGATGAGAAAATAACCTAACCATTCATACTTTGAACGAGGTATCTAAAAGTGAAGTAGTATTTCTCTGAGAATGATATTGTGCAGTCTATTCAGTGTAGGAGAGGTAAGAGTGGTTGATTATCTATAGACATAATGTTGCCAAGAGCAATAAATCAGGTATTTTTAAGCTACCCTATGAACAGGAATACTTTAATGTACCAGCACCACTTGCCTTTCAGACTTGACTGAGCAGACATATTTTAAGATGTTTGTTACAGTGTATTTTTAATCTAACCTGCTTCCCAGAACATTTATTTGTGGAGGCGTCTAAGTGGTTAGCTGTCCTGGACTTAACTGCAGGACACTCGGAGCCTGCAGGAAATCAAAAGATTCCTGGGCATGGGATATATGAATCCTGCCAAACTTCACTGCATCTGTGTCAAGAGAGGACTGCTGTGGGGCAGGAAGGTGCGAGCAGAGCTCCAGGAATACCTAAATGTGCCACCTTTCCTCATGTGTAGGTTCTGCACATGTAGCCAGCACCCCCTGGGACTGCTGATACTCCACGTGCGGGGACACTTTGGCTTTGGGAAGGGTTTAAGTGAAGGATTCTCCTTGGGAAATGGAGCAATTTGGCTGTTGGAGGCAAGGGACATTCAATAACAGCGCTGATGATGTCTGTGACATGAAGGAAAGATGTGCTGGTCACTTTTTGCCTGCTGTTGGAGGGTTTCTGTAGCTGTTCACATGCATTTTGCCAGCGGAAATGTGTGAATGGGATCTTTAGGCTGTTGAGCAAACATGAAGCTCAAAGAGCTTTGAGGAGGAGTTACCAAGGTGCCACTTTTGGGAGTATTGGCCAGACAAACGCTACAAAGACTGTGCAGATTTCCCAGTGGCTTACAGAATTACTTAGTTTTTCCCATTTGATTGTAGTAATGGCTGTGACATGACTCCCTTTACAAATCAAGTGGGTGCATAAAAGAAAGGAAATGTTATGGGTATGGTAGCAGGGAAATCATCCTTGTGAATCTTTTAACTACTCCTGCAGCTTTCTTCTTCTGGGTTTGTTTTCGTTGGTTTGGGGGTTTTTTGGTTTGACTTTTTTCCCCCTTTAGTTGCTGCTCTGCTGTTGATGCTCTCTCCTACACACACACACATCCCATGCTGGTCCTTCCTCTCCAGCTACAGGATGATAGGATTTCTATAGGAGTGTTTCACAATTGTCCCTGAGCGTGTGGGGGTGATAATCAGACAAGGGGTGTTATCTCCCAGTGCTGTATTTGCCAAGGCTCTCCCTGAGAAACCCTGTAAGCAAAGACCCAGCCAACACAGCCTCTCATACAGGGGTGATTGCAGAGCAGATAATATGAGGATAAGGCAATCTCTGCTCTTTCTCCAAGTCCTTCCTAGCCAGTCCTCCAGCAGATTTTCCTTAGGACAAGATAGCTGGTTCAGAGCTGAAGATTTAATATTGCTGGAGTGCTTTTTGTTTTGAAGAGAATGTGTTTTTTGATCTTCTCCACGTGTGTGTAGAGTAGTCTTCAAGATGTCAGTTGTGGTCATTTTTTGCTAGAGAAAAGGTTCTGCCCAAGCAGACTTCTGGCCACAGTCATGTCATAGCAGCCACGGTATGAAATGGGGTGATGCACCCAGACCTGGCCCTTCAGGCAGAGAACAGGAGGTCAGCACTGTCCCTGCTTAAGCACCTGATTGCTGGGCAGGTCTGGGTCACCTGGCAACCCTGGTTGTGAATCTTGCTTGGCAGCATCTGCAGAGGGTCTGGGCTGCCTGTGGAAGCTCAGAACCATGGGTTAGGAAGCGAAGTGTCCCAGCTCTGTGCAGGAGGAGCTGACTGTTGCTGTGTTCTACTTCTAGGTGAGTTCTCCAAGCCAGGTTCCCCACATTTTGTTGGGCAGATCCTTGCAGGGATGATTGTGCTGGCTCTTTTGATTTCTTATGTCACACACAGGGCTTGGAGAGAGTGATATTGCAGACCAGACTCTGCTTTTTAAGGTATGTGTTGGCAGTTTTGCTCAACATCTTTCGGGGACAGTCATGCACAGCTGTCCAGGCTGCCTCTGGTGAACCCTGTGGGGAGGAACC
The DNA here is from genome assembly GCF_017639235.1 of Corvus kubaryi. Taxonomy (NCBI): domain Eukaryota; kingdom Metazoa; phylum Chordata; class Aves; order Passeriformes; family Corvidae; genus Corvus; species Corvus kubaryi. The sequence continues at coordinate 2,768,106 of NW_024580667.1, forward strand.
AGTTGGATCCTTGGCTTTCCATCTGTCTTTTATCTTTTAGCAAGAACTTCTACCTCAGCATCTCTTTTTTTTTTTTTTTTTTTTTTAAGGAAATATAGAATACATTTCTTACCCATGCACTCCACACAGAAGTACAGGTGTGTTGTCAAAGTTGTATGGAGATTATTTGGCACAGTGAAGTAACTATGAGATACTTTCACATGACTCCAGAGATGGAGGAATTCCATGTTGGCTGAGCAATACAGCATTTCTCAACCTTAGGGGCAAGGGAATTTTGTAAGGTGTTTTTTATTTTTCCCTCAGTAATAGAGCTTGATTTGTTTGAACTTTAATAGTTGAGGGGGAAAAAGGCAACTGGCTACATCCCATTTTTGAGCTCAGAGAACTTACACAGAATTACTGCTTGTAAATTTTAAGTGATGTTTAGATTGTTAAAGAACAAAGTGATTAAATTATATGATTTGGATCCTCTGAAGTCTTTCTAAAGATCTGAGTGTTGTTTGGTTTCGGTACGCTTGCTTTAGTGTTTGGTTAGGGCTCTTCATAAAGAAAATACAAACATTATCTTTATTACTCACAGTGCTGTTGCATACTTGCGGTTTGGGTTTTGCCAACTATTTGCATTGTATAGCCACAGGCTCTGTCTGGGTGGCATAAACAAAAACAAAGCCTTTCTGTTCCTATCAAGACTTGTTTTCTCAATTAGGCACATTAGTGTATCATTAGGTAGAGAGGTAAGATTATGTCTGTGTGTGTGTGACTCTCCTCGAGTCTGAAGTGGCAAAAAACCACATCAGAATAGATTTACGTGTCTTATTAGCCGTGAGCACCCACAGCATGATTAATGCTCTGCAAGAGAGACAGACAAGGCTGTCTCTGCCCCAAGAAGCTCACAGTCTAGCACTGATAAGACTTGCCTGGTAATTTAGGAGGTGTTAAATTAATTTTGCGTTTATTAGTATTGTGGCCCTCCTCTGGATGCAATTCTGGAGTGCAGAAGCCGTTGTAGGCACATGAATCAGCCCGCAGTGGCTTCACTAATCCATGCAAATCAAATTCCTCCTGTTAGCTCTGTAAAAGGTGCAAGATCAGAATTGTCTGTGCTAAGACTTCTCTCTCCTGGAACATGCCTCAAAACAAATTCCAAATAATGTGTTTCAGGAATCACAGGCTAATTTAAAAGCTCACATGTGCATCCATTATGAACTCACCAAAACTCATAATCCTGGGCTGCCTTTTAAATTTAACAGGGCAGGAATAAAAAATGTACTGGAGTGCAAGCAATAGTTTGTACCCAAGGCCACACTGTGCCTATGAGTTTTGAAGGTAAAAAGATCTATATTTTGTTATGAGTGGTATGTTATGTTCCTGACTACAACTGCCATCTCCTCACATCCACACACTCCCCCTTCCTATAGTTTTTCTTCATAGGATTGGAGAAACAAAAGGTGTAATTGTGGACAAGTATTTGTCCTTCGTTTCTGATCATGTTCCCATCCCATGCTGCAAATTGTATTTGCAAGTGTTGGCATTTTCAAATGGAATTTCCCATCATCTTTTCTTGAACTATTTCAGTAATTCTGGAAATGTGAAGGATGTGTGACTTTTTTGAAAGCAAAACAGAATTTCAGTTTTCAAAGGCTACTTTCAGAAATATTTCTTAAGCCATTAAAGTAAATAAGTATTAGTAATGTGTGTACTAATTTAAAGCCATTGAGTTTACAGGAGGTTTTCTACCAAAAAAATCTGTGGTGTTTAGATAAATTCCTAATGATTTTTCTAAGTGCATAGGTATATTATTTTCTGTAATTGGATAAAAATTACTCTCTATCCTTAATATGGTTTTGTAGCCAAGATAGAAGACTCTCTTTGAAATTTGTCATGGAGACAAATGGAGTTGAGAAGAGCTGGTAGAAAAGATATGTTCTAGCAACTACTTAAAAACCTCATAGCTAAAATATACAAAATTATATTGCATATAATAATAATAATATTCAAAACATGATTAATATCTGGGACTGAGGTATAAGAGCTTTTCTGTTTAGTGGCTGGGAACATTACTGCTCTGATCAATATTGGTATACAGTGATTTTTTAGCCAAAGAAAAATGTTCTTTTCCTTTCTGTAGCTTTCTAACAGCTGCAAGAAATGGCAGCTATTTGCCATGGAAAGCTGGGAATTAACTTTACCAAGTGATGGATATCATCTATAGGACAGTTAAAAGTCCCTACTAAGCTCTGCCATTGTATGCCAAAATAAGGAGGAGAGGGACATTTGAGAAGTTTGGTTTCTACACAGTAGTTGAGAAATAATTTAACCAGAAATTTTAAAAAGCCCAACAACCCACGGCCTGTGGTAATCTGTTGTGTAATAAATAAAGATGACCACAGCTATGGTAAAAATGCTGGTTTATCCTTCAGAAAGAGATATTAAGCATCTTCTCTGGTTAACTTCTGGCAACTTGCATTTTATTTCTACTTGGAGCTTATTCTTCATTGCAAGTAAAATTAGGGAAGATCAGTGATTTTTGTTTTGAGGAAAGTGAGGGGGAATTGACCTTCCCTGAGGTTGTGAATATAAAGAAAAATGTTTTTGTGTTCTTATTATGCCACCGCACCAGTAAGCTGTCTCAAAATACTGGTTGCCACAGTGGCAGTGATCTCTTTGCAGGAGAATTTCTATTGCTGTGTTTTGAGGGATTTTTAAGGTTTTTTGGGGAATTTCAGTTGCTGTGTTTTACAGAGTGATTCCAGTAGATGCTGTTGTCGAGTAATCCTTCAGTCCTGAGTGTTTAATTGCAAAGAGGTCTTCTGAGTTATTTTCTTCCCCCTGACATGTCCTGCATGTGAGGTGAGACCGTGAGGTGCTGTAAGGCTGGGATAATCCACATGGAATGTGTTGAATCTGCCTCTCACCAAGCACTGCAAAATTGGGTGGGTTTTTGTTCTACCTGGCGCCTGACAGAGGCTTGGGTGAACCTGGGTACTGAGTGATGCTGATAAAAAAGGAGGAACAGACTCCATGAGGTAACAAGGAGGGTGTTGGGCCAGCAGCTTCATGTTTCAGAGGATCGAAGGGGGTCTTCAGAATGGTTGAGGGAATTGTCTTCCCTTTTCTTCCTCCCCCACATACACCACTGGAAAGTCACAGCAGCTGCAGTGGTCTCGACAGAAGTTTTCTGTCTGTCTGGGAATCGCGTCCTTAAGGCTCGTGGTTCAGCTGAATTCCTGAACATGCTGTATACCAGTCCTTTATACAGAGAGTTTTACTGGGCACGTGCAAGAGAATTACTATGGGAAAGATCTGGAGTTGTTTAGGGGGAGGAATTGATTCCAAATGATGCCTTGCTGTAGCTTTATTGTGTTTTTCAGACAGGGAATTAAACACCATTTTCTCCACACTAGAAACTTGGAGGCGAAGACTCACTAACTTTTGGTTATCAAAATCAGTGGTTTCTTACTAGTACAAAAATACATATATCCTTGCTTATCTGTCTGACTAGTCATTCATAATGCATGTATTTGTTCCCAAGTATTTATGTTGGCCTCTTTAAAAGAAGTTTTATGTTCTAAACCCCTTCTGGTTTTCCCAGTATCTCATACTTAAATGACTATTCCAAAGTGTAAAAAACCCAGTGCTCAACACTCATTTTTCCATGACCTTATCTCACTCTTACAGGAAAAGACAAAGGGATATTGAGTGTTTTTCTGTTTGGCTTATCCATTAAATAAGTTGTCTTTATTAGAATGCCTAATAAAGCATCTGTGCTAAAGTGGTAAATCATGTATTCCCTGGACTTGCATCCTTGAGCTAGTCCTGACTGAATAAACTACATGTGGTCTAATATCTAATTTTCATTATTAGCAGCAGTTCTTTTACCACTGGAGCAAAAGAACACCTAAATGATAAAGAAAGATTTTGTTCAAAGAAGCTCACCTTTTTCTTGCTATAATAGGAAAAAATGAAAAGGAAGAGGAAAGTAATTGAAAGGTTTAAATTCCTGCGAATTTTTAAAATGGATTATATTGATTAACAAAATTGCTGCATCTTACAGCAGAAACTTTTTACAAGAAGGCAGTAATTGTAATTAATTTTTAGTCTGTGCCACATATTTGATGATAGCTCTGATTCATGCAATTATATTCTCTCTTCCTTCACCCACAGCAAAACACATTTAATTTGATTCATACCCTTACAAAAAAAAAAAAAAAAGGCAAAATTACTCACATGGTTATGATTCAGCTCTTGGCATAAAACCCTGTCCTCCTCCATCCTCCCCTTCTCCCACCCAAACCTCCCCCACCCTCACCCACTGTATATTTATGTCGCTGTAGTCTGAAAAAGTTGATTTAGAAACGGAGCAAATGAAATCCTTCTTCAAGCTGCCATTTTACTTACGTTGATATGAGTCTAACAAGATTTCCTTTTCACAAGTGCCATGGAGGCAGCAGCAGTACTCTGGTTTTCATGTTGCTTTAGCACACAACACCACTGCATTGGTCTTGAGTTGTGCTTGCTTTTAGCAGTTCAGCAGAGCTGCAGCAAGCAATGCTAAGATTGGGCAGGTTCTTGTATTTGTGAGTCTATGTTTCAAAAAAACCAATTATTTGAGAAAACCATACATAGGGATTTTTTGTTGAAGTGGAATACCAGAAGACCTTACTTTAATATTATTTTTTCCTTCTTAATTAGTCTTAATTTTGTGTCCTTAACAAGCTTTTCCCCGAGAAGAGATAAAAGCTGCACTGCTTTCATTACACAAATGTGTAGCAGTGTTTCGTGTTTCCTACAAGTTTGTGCCAGAATCCGCTGTGGATGGGTGGTGGAAACCTCCTGTCTTCACCCACCACTGGAAACACAAATGTTGCAGTTCTGCCCATCATTGTATCTGACGAGCCGTGTTCCGTGAGAGCCGAATGCTGAGCACAGCTCAGGTTCTGTGATCAGACACTGCAGGCATTCAAAGGAGATGTTTTATACATGAAAAAGAGATGTTTACAGAGAGCTGGTATGTAGAGGTGATGCAGTCCAACAATCCCAGTGGAAATTAGGAGCAGCTCAGTGCCTCTGAAAACTGCTGTGTGTTATGTATATAACACTGAGCACGGAGGAGCTTCCTGCACACTGATGCTGAGAATCAGTCTCAGCAGGTACCATAACTTGCATAAGCTGGTGGGGAAAAGTGCATTTTCAGCCAAACATACTAATACAGCCCTTCCACTTTCACTAGAAAGAGACAGATAGGGGATAGCTTAAGGGTAAATATCAAAGAGGATTGAGGTTTTTTTGTTTGTTTGTTTGTTTGTGTGTTTTGTGTGGCATTTTTAAGTAAAAAGGTTCTCAGAGCCTAGATCTCTTGTTTACCCAAAGGGGAAAAAAAAAAAAAAAAGATGGACTTCCTCACTTTCTAGGTAAATGATGCATGTTTATATATGTGCTTACAAGCTTTACTTTTTCAGTAATATCGGCAAAGAAGGGGATTTGTAGGGGAGAAAAGAGAAAATTCATTTCTTCCTCTTCTCCCTAACATCATCTGCTTCTGCATGGAGCTATAGGGAAATGGTATGTACATTCACACGTGTCCATGGTCTGTGACTTTGCCTGGTTCACACGTCCCAATGATGCTGGGGGCTTCCCGTGGGCTGGGCTCTTCCCCTCCGGCAGAGGACGGCAATTAGCATTGAGGGTGGTGTCAGTTTGCTGGGGAGCTCACTCCCTTCCTCAGGGAAAATGAGAGTTGGAGCATCTACTTTTTTCCCCAGTCCTGAGATGACTTCCACATCTTCAGTCCTGGTCACAAAGTACTGTTGTGAATAAACCTGACCTAGAGTGACGAGTGGTCTTGCACATGTGGTGTCTTTGTGGCCTTTTCCTCTCCCTCTCCTCCCTCATGGCTTTATGCAAGATGGGAACTGTCTAGCTTGGGCTGTCTAGCTCCCTGGGGAACAGGAGAACCTAAGGTGTGGTGGGTGGTGGCCTTTGGCAGTGCTGTGGAGTGCTGAAATCTTGACGGGATCAGTCCCTCTCACCTGTGTTGTCAGCTGGATGGTCCCTGTGTCCAATACCAGTGACTAGTGTCCAATACCAGTGTTGTCCTGCCCCTGTGTCCAATACCAATGACAAGCATTTCAAAAGCAATCAGGCAATTTACCCCTCACATTTGGACCAAGACACAGAGGTGAGAAAGTCAGAAGGGAAAGATAGTTTGGAGAGGACAATTGCTGACTACAGTAGGAAACACTCTGCTCGAACGATAAAGAGAAGCAGGTCTCCTGAGGAAATGGTCAGCAGAGGAAAACACAGGAGGTGGGAGATTTCATCTGTGAGGGTGCACGGAGCAGGGTGAAGAAAATAGTGCCTTCCCTCTCACATTCCTCATTCTCTGCCTTCTTGCTCTAGTTGGGTTTCCATGTTTCTAGTTGGGGTTCCATGTACTTACTCTAGAGAACACAACAGAGGGAATCCAGACGAACTTCAGTCATGTCTGAATTGCCAGGCAGCTGAAATTAGACCATCACTGCCAGCAATTCAGTGATGCACCTTTCTGCATTCCCATTTTGCAGCAGGACAAAAGTCTCAGCCTCTGACCCTAATCCCTCAAAAAAACCCACCCTAAAATGCCACCACCACCAACTATACTGACTTTGCCAAAAAGAGAATTTCTCAACAATGAGGACAATGATGAAAGCACCTTCTTACCCCATTAGAGAGCAGCTGCTGTAATTTTTCAGTGCTAGTTTTTGCCACATAGAAGGTGACTGTAGATGATCTAGCTCAGCGCTAGGCTGGAATGAGATGCACAGTGTGCTCCAGGAGATGTGGTGTGGGATGGGGAGCCAAGAGCTCCTTAGGTGCAGCTCACTTCCTGATGGAAACTTCTGTGATGTTGGTCAAGACATTTTAAGTATTCCTGGCCTCTCGTTTTCTGAAGGAGACTTAAGACTACCATTTCACAGGGATATTATGAGGATTTACCTTAAAATGTATTTCTGAAGTATTTTTAATGGTTAATCAGCTTTTCCATTATGGAGTACTTATGTTATTTGGCTGGCTTCAGCCACACGAATTCACACAAATGCTATACATAGAATACTTTGGTGGAATATTGTGTTTGGCTCATCTGAGTCACGGTTTCCATTCAAAAAGAACCGATTGTTTTAATCTAAATTATTTTCATGAAGAACCTTGTAATAAATGCTTCGGGAAGAACTCGGAGATGGAGCGTGATAAAATCCGTTAGCATGAACCATCTCATCAGAGTCGAAGGCAGATATGATGGCTGCCTACCAGTGAGCTGCAGAATGGGAGCATTTGTGGTATAGCACAGGAAAAGAATGGAAGAATGGGGGCATTTGTGGTATAGCACAGGAAAAGGAAAAGCACTATTCTAGCGAAGAGAGGACAATGCAGATCACTTCATGTTGTGCCAGCAGCTGGCCCCCGAATAAGTTTAAGATGGAAATTTTGAAAAAAAAAAAGAAGGTCCAAACCATCAGAAGCAACTTCTGGAATGACCTTTCAATTGCGGGAACTGTGGGGAAGTTGGAACTTTTTTCAAGATGGGGATACAGTCACGTTTATAAAGTCCTCAGGGAGATGTTAGCTGGTTTGCTTTCCAGTTCCTAATTTCTGCAGCTCCACCTATTATCTTAGGTCTTGTCTTCAATTCTGCTATCTATCATTAAAGTTCCAATGAAGGTGGACAGAGCATCTCCCATTTTTTATGTTAGGAGGAAGCCCATGGCTATTTTAAGAGAAATTTATTCGCTGTCTGCTAAGAAGATGGAACATGTAGTTCTCCATAAACTAATCTATTTGTTATTTAAAATCATTTACTGGCTTAATGCTCATAGACAAGATTTATAAAGTATTCTGATCTCTTTATTCTAATCAAATCACTTTAATCAAAGATAAAAAATACCCCCAGAAGCTTAAAACACGTGATCATTTTCTTAAAAAAAATACAGTAGATGAAAAACTGATACTGAGTTTTGTATGTACACAGTGTGAAAATTTTAATAAGTCATCTGCCTTTAATTAAACATAACATTTTTTGTTATCCTCATGCTATTCTAGGATAGGATGTTTTTGTCATTTTATGGTTTTATTGGTCTATGGAATAGTCCAAACAATTTGAAAATGTGGTTAGATTAGTTTTCCTTTGGGTTTGACCTCAGTAAACTTATCTTGTGGTCCAGCTAGATTCTCTTTACTGTATTTATTACCTCAAGACAGTTGTTGTGTGTTGAATTAATATAGTGTGAAGAAGGGGAGGGGGCGGGGGGCAATTGGGTGTTTTCTGTTCTGTGGGGGTTTTTCCCCTACCCCTGAGAGCAACTTTGAGTCATTCTTCCAAGAGATCCTACTCCCCGCTGCTAAAGAGGGCTGTTGTTCTGTGGAACAGGAGGGTGGGGGAGAGGCGACTTGAGTCATCTCGGCTGGTTTGTCCTGGCATACGTTTCCTGCCCATAAATTGGGATTGGCAGGGCTTGTCAGTGGCAGGCAGCCTGGCCGTTGTTCCGGCTGTGCCTTGGACGGCGTTTGCTGCGCCCGTGTGATGTTCGCGGCCGCACGTGTTTCTTCAGGGCAGGAAAACGGGGATGCAGCGTGGCTCGGTGGAATCTCAGGCGGGCGCTCGGAGGTGTTGGCCTGTGTTCCGTACGGGTTTGTGGGCAGGTGAGGTTTTCAGCATTGCTTCTGGGTGAGCCTGCTTTTATACACTATTCGTGTCTTTTCGCAGCAACCCCTCACAATTAAAACGTAAAGCATTCATTAGCGCAGGCGCTTTTTTTCTTGCGGGAGCCTTTTCTGGCACGGGGGGCTGTTAATTGTTAATCGCTCAATAATGCCTTTCAATAATTCCCGTTTTTTATTGACTCGTGCTATTCGCCGCGCGCAGAAGTTTTTCGGAGCAGCGCCGGCACATCCCTCACCAGCAGCCTCTGCTTTGCGAGCCGCTTCCAGCTTATACGTGAAAATTGATCTGTATACGTGTGTGTATATAGGTAGCAGACAGGGCTTCTCCCGGCGGTGAGGCGGGAAGTGCCGGTTTGCGCCTCTGCCCTCGGCGGGGGGAAGCGAGCGAGGCGATGGCCGCGGTGGCTGTGTAAACCCCAGCTCGGGGGCGAGGATTAGCGTAATGTGCGCCAGACATTCCTCTCGCGGAGATGCTGGCCGGTGCTGAATGCGGCCGTGTCTGTGTGAGGCGAGGGAGTTTCCTGCTTTAAATCACCGAGCAGGCTCCGGCTGGGCGTTCCCTCTCCCGCTCTCTGCCCTTTTTTCCTTCCCCCTCAATGAGTGTCCTTTGTGTAACCCCGCTAATTCAGAAAATTCTCCGCCGTAATTGGAACTGCCCCGTCACGTGGCCGCCGCCCGCCGATTGGCCGCCCTTAATTGGCGGGTCGCTATAAGAGCGGAGCGCGGCGGCGGCGGGCGCTGCTCCGCGCCGCTCCCGCGGCCTCACCGATCCGCCGGGCCCCGCGCAGGGGCCTCGCCGGCCCGCCCTCGCCGGCCCGGGGCTCCCGGGAGCCGCCTGTCAGCGGGAAGCGCCGCCGGGCTCGGGTGAGTGCGGAGCGCAGCCCGCGGGAGCGCCCGGCCCGCGGAGCCGCGCTCTGCCCCGTGCGCGGCGCTGGGGAAGGAAGGAAGGAAGGGGCGCACCTGTGGGGCGCGGGGGGGAGCGCCGCGGGTGCTGCCTGCTCCCCCCTCCTCTTCTCGCCCAGGGGGAAGTTCCTCGGAGGTTTCTCGGAACCCCGTCTGGATAAAAGTACCCCTAGCACGTGTGTCCGCGACTTCCTTGTCGCGGGGAAACTCCTTTCTCCTTCCCCGGGGGTGGGAGCTGGACCGCGGCGTTCAGGTGTGGGTGGTGGTGGGCGAAAGGAGGATCCCCGGTGTGCGGGGTCCCGCCGAAGGGGGAGGCTGGGGCTGCAGGCGCTGGAAGTTTGCTTTGCCATTGTTTTTCGCGTGTGGAAACTGAAGTGACTTTAAATCACGAGCTAAGCGAGATCGCTTGCGTTCTGCGTGTTAAAACTAGATATAACTTCCCACGTGCATGTTACTTAATATCCTCTCAGTGTCTAGAAAAAAAGTAATGTACTTCAGAGACACAGTTCTCTTCAAGGCAGAAATATAGTGATGTATAAATATACATAAATATTCAGGATGTTGGGTTTTACAAGACTTCTGAATATAGTGTGATCCTAGGAACCATGTTACCGTGTGAGTGCATATAAAAACGTTTCTTTCAGTTATATTTCAATACGGTACCTTAATTGCTACATTGAAAACTGCCTGCAAGTCAGATGGGAAACAGTAGTGCCCATAATACATGGCAGACCTTGCGTATTGATCAATAAGTACAGAATGGATATATTATGTGGAAGTTGTAACCTGCGTTTCAAATCTGCTGTTAAACTTAGTGAGCTTTATTTTTACTTTCTTTTTGAGCTGTAACTTATTGAACATGCATTTGGAAAGATCTTTGGTTACAGGTTAAAAGGTGTCAAGCAGAGTATGGTCTTCTCTGTTGGTTCTGATGCATAAAACGCTGTTTCTTATTTTTAAATCTCTTGCTTTCATCTGTCTCAGATCCCCATGTGAAGATTTTTCCAACAAGGGCAAAAAGAAACTAGCTAGTGTTGAGATTACATTTCTGGTATGAAGCTTGTCTTAATTGTTCAAAGGCCTTTCTCTCTTTCCTAATACAATTTTCGGAAGCTCTTTGAACAATGCTGCGTATAAAAATAGAGCTCAAGGTTCTTGTGTAGCTAAATTTATTGCAAAAACGAATAGGAAATGTCTAATAAGAGAAGCAATAAAAAGAATAGATGTTGAGATAAGCGTGTCTTCCAGAGGCACTCTGGCTTCACAAATCGGGAAGAGTGTAATCCAACTTCTGCTGTTGGAGTCTCCTCCTCAGCTCAGGTGTGGCTGGGCACCATCTGAGGGTAATGTTCTGTTTTCAGGCTTGAGCACACGGCTCTGAAGGTCTATGATTGTGGTGGGGCTGGGGAGCAGCTCCCTGCAGCTGGGTACGTTTTTACTTATAGATTTACCAATTAAAATTCCAGAGGAAGAATTCATAAGGTTAGCATTCTTCCCAGAGGTCCCCCTGCTCCCTTCCCCCCACTCTCCCAAAAATAAAAAGCACATACTACTCTGTTTAAGTAGTCAGAGCTTGAAAAAAATTTAACTGTAGTCAATTTGTTGTCTATTATTAAAATGATCAGTCCCCTCCCAGTGGGTTTCACTCACCTGTTTTGAAATGCTTGTATGAGGTGAGGGCTGACTGATTTAAGCATAAGCTGAAATTTCGAGAATTAAATAAACATGTTCCAGTCAAATTCTGTTTAGATCATGTCTGTTACTTGTATTTTGGTTTGTGTCATACTGTTGACTGTTCCAGTTTATTCATAAAAAAACCCCTTACGTTTTGTAGTATATGATCTCATGCAAAACCACATTTTGCCCTCATTCTGTTAGTAAGTTTTTGCTGTCTGATTTTTGTGAACATATGCAATGAAAATATTTGTTTTAAAAAAGAAAATGCCTGGAATGACAAAATGCTTTGGGGGAATCTGAAATTTTAACCGCAACAAGTAAATTTTGTTATGTGTCACAATAACAGTTTTTACTAATTATTGCAAGTGGTGTTGCCTGACTGACGTAGAGAAGGGCAAACATGAGGAACATGAGAAATGCATTAAAATAGCTTTTTTGAGGGGGGGGGGACACTGTTGTAGTTCTGTGTCAGCTGGCAGCTTAGATGCTGAAAGGGTTATGTGGCTGATTCACCTCTGTCCCTGATTTATTCAGTTGTTTGGTAACATTTCAGCAGCGTGTGGATTCTGTAAAATATTTTGATTGTGTGGATAGCAAGGCACGTGTGTGATAGAGCAGCACTGCATGGTGACACCCAGAATTGTCAGATAGCAGCAAGTTCCAGACTCATTAATTTGGGTGTTCTTAGACCATGTGCTGGTGCACATCACATTCCTCTCTCACACATAACACACACTGACCTTCTGGATATGGATAAGTTTTTGCAACTAAATGGGTTCTTTGAGTGAGAAATCCTTATAATAGCTACAGTGAACTATGGAAACTTCAAATGCGTGGTGTGTACCCTCCTCACCCTGTAGCATCTTGAACTGGTTGGATTCCATAGGTCATTTCAGTGTCTGATCAGCACACAAGCACACTCCCAAGTGTGGTGGTGAGGGATTGCTTTTGGTAGTACCATGGTTCCCCACCTCTTAAACATTACTCTTTCCCCTGCCCAGGAATTGGGGTCTGGGTTAGCTGTTACCCTTCTAGTTAACCTTAACTTAGGGAAAGTTTGTGATAGGCAGGGATGCTTGCTTCCAATCCCTGAAGATATGTTACATTTATTACATGGCAAAGGAAGGAGTTGCCCTTTAGATTATTTTTCTTCACTGCAGTTCTTTGAGCAAATTTTTCCCCTTTAAGTGCTAGTTGCATTGAAGTCTGAAAACTGGTTTCTTTACATGGAATCTGTTCTCTACAAATGCAGAAACACTTTATTCATCCATCTGTAATTTTAGTCCTGCAGATAGTTCTTCTGCCCCTATAATTGTTAGAAATGCATGATTGAAGTAGTTTTCTTTGAGGGTTATCATGTTTGATTTATTCTTACAAATTACTTGGCACAGCTGAAAAGTGGAGCTGGTGTTACTTGTTTGCTTGGGATTTGTAAGAAAGATGAAACATCTTTCAAAATACGTGTGTAAGAGATGTAGCAATTTTATAGGCTTGTGATAGGCTGTTAATATTTCTTTAAATGCCCTGTTGAAAATCCTCAGCACCAAAAAAACCAAAGTTAAACTTAAGCTGCTGCATGGACAGACTGAGGTGGAGTGCATATCTAAATCCTCTTGTCTCCTACATATGATAATGGTGATCTATCATTGGCTTCAGTTCAGAATGCCAGAACATCATCATCATTTCTGTGAAGATCTTGTATTGCTCATAAAGGCTGATGAGCAGTAGTGATTTAAATAAGTGATTTACTGGTACAAATAGTAGTATCTTAAAAGTCCAACAGTCCCAGGACAGAAAAATCTGTTTTTATGGTTCAGATATAAAGTTTAAGAATGAATTGACTCAAGCAACCTTACAGAGTTGCTGGATGGCTTTGAAGTTGATGATGGAGTGATGACCTACAAATTGTTCTTTCACTTTCACACCTTCTGTCTGGCACATAGGAGATTCTCTGGACCATCACCCTGCCCAAATGGTTTGGCTGACAGTTTTTAAGCAGATCCTGATGGCTGTGTTTCTGACCTGTTCTCAGAGATAACTGACACGGGCCTATTGTGCAATTCCCAGCAGAAAAGCTTGCTTTGTCTAGGCTTGCCTAACAATACAGATGCTGCTGAATCTGACTATTCCTGGCGATAAATTTTAACTGAAACTCTTTGTCCAAGAAGAACAGTTTAAACCTCCTTTTCAAGTTTGTGTACTATTATATCCCCACAGTGTCTCAAAAGTCAGGTCATTGCATTGCCTAAACAGAGATTTGGAAAGGTTGGATTGGGTGTGGCTCACAGGAGAACATGCTCTGTAATCTCCTAGAAATTATTCTTTTTTTTGGAGCCTGAGTTCTTTATAATGGTGAAAAATTTCATCTTTGACTATAATATACAACAGCAAGATACGCTGGTGTAAGCATCTGACTTCAGGGAAGAAGCTATAGCTGTTCTTTCAAAAAATATACTATATTGGCACAGCTCATACTATGTATTATAAGATGAGGTATTGAACCAGGGAAACTAATGATCTGACAGAATTATTGCCTAGAAACACTGAGCAAGCAACATGTTTCTCAGATGGAAAAACTCGCTGACTTTTTGTATAGCCTTGTTCAGATTCTTCCCTACTCCTAAAATGTACTTTATTTCTCTGTGAGAGCACAAGTGAACATTAGATCATATCAACCAGCAAGAAGTAAGTTTTCTAGGCCAAGCCCTTACTAGTGGTTGCATCCATTTTGAAAATTTCTGGCTGTCTCCAAAGGTTTTTGTAGATGAGGGAGAACAAAACCCCCTTCATTTTGAATATGTGAACGCTTACTCGTGTTACAACAATACATGCTTGCTTTTAGTACTAGGCAGTGATGCAACCCTCCCAGTGAAATCTGCAGACTGGGCTTATTCTCTACATAATGAGATATCAAAGTCAACATCCTGAAAAAAATTGTTGGCCTTGTAATGGTTATTCTGCACTCCATCTTTACAGTAATGCTGCCTAATACATGTGTGAGTACCTTTCTGCAGAATTTTGGGTTCCTTTTTGCACATCAGTTTGTGCTCTTGAAAAGTTATGCTCTGTAGTTATTATGTGATGAGATTTGTCTGTTTCATAATCATCTTGAACCAGATGTTTCACTTTTCTTCACCATCAGAAATATCTCCTATAAATAGATGCATAGTGCTGTACGGTTTTGTAGCTGTTGTCTTGGTCATGGTGAAACTGCATGTTGATAAATCAGTGCACATTTTAAGAGCAACATCTGGTCTAAATTTTGTAGCCAGCTGTTCACACCTTAAGGAAACCATCACAGGTCTGGATGGCTTGTGAATAATTAAATATTTTTGTTTTACTAATCTTCTGCTGCCCTTGTCTAACAAGTGTGGGGTTGGGCAATACATGTGAAATGATTTCTATGCTCTACCTTTATTGCAAATACTTGGAGTAGTTGTTCATTTGAGAGGCCCATTTAACAGATATTAAAACCCTGAATAACAGTATTTAAAAGAGCAGACTTTTATAATGCTTATACCCAATCCTACTTTAAATTTCAGGCTTAGTTAAAATTGATATTGTGATAAGGTTCAGCATTTGGAGGTGCGCTTTACTGAATGGGATTTGGATGCTTTGAATGGGAGATGGTCATGTGAATGTGATCAGGTGATACTATTCTTGGTTTTGTATAAAAACTGGAGGTATTTGCCAGTATCTACCTGCAGATACAATGGAGAAGTTTGTATGCTAGCAAGTTGGCAAAAAAAGGGTGAAAAATTTGGGAGTATGAGGAGACAAGATACTTGTCCATCCTGATTTTCAGGAGGCATCTGCAGAAAGGAAAAGAATTGAAAATTTGATGGGTTTTGAACTATTTCCTTAATTTAACATGTGGGAAGACTAAACTTTCAGGCAAATGTTGCAAGTTGTATCCCAATTCACTAATTAGTAAGATGACGGCCTTTGAATGGAGGAGATCTTCATGTAGCATCAGCAAATATTTAACTCCTCAGACCTATTGGCTTTGGTTAAGCTTCTGGATGAATTAATGAAGATCTAAATATTCATCATTAATGACTATGTTTGTGGTATCACTAATCACTTATCAGTGCAGAAGTCCTTTTAAATCAGTTTAACATGTCTCTTGTAAAGCTTGAGCGTATTTAGGTGCCTGATAAATCACTGATTTCTCAATAAGTAAATGAAGGTAGAAGTGTTCTGCTGGATATGTTTTATGTGTGCTAGTAGTAATCAGTTTGCACTGTGCTTACAAATAGTCTTCTTTTTGGGAGCTTGCTCTTGACAGAGTCCCTAGAGAGTGAAAAAATTAGATTATCATCAGTGATTAGTGCATCCAATTTACCTCTAACAGCAAAACCAGCCTCCAGGGTGCCAGCTCCCTAAGCAGGCAGGTATTTTGCCCTGTGCAGTGTGACAGGGATGAAGTGCCTGGGTTTGGTGGGCAGCAGCTGAACTGGGCATGCTGTGTTGGGGGCTGAGCTGAGCCCTGGCTGGGAGAGCTCCGCGCCTCCTCCGAAATTCCTCAGGGGAGGAAGGAGTGGATGGGAGGCCTCCCTCCCCACAAGCAGCTGTGGAATGAGAATGAAATCCAATGTTTATTCTTTCTCCCGGAAGCTATAGGAAATGTAGCACTCACGTACATTGCATAATACTGTTTGCAGTTGTGATAGGGAAAGCCTGAGCAGGGCGCAAGGAGAGCGAGGTGTTAGAAACTCTGGTGTTCTCAGGGAGGAACAACCACAGCATGGGCTGTGAAGGTAATAAGCTGCTTTACCAGGGAACTGATCCTTGCTTAAGGGATTCTGAGCATCCTTAGAAGATTTTTGACCTTCCTTTAGTAGGTGCCAGCTGAACCAAGCTGCAGTGCAGCGTCATTAACTCTCAGGAGCATCTGTTGGTGCAGGCAGACAGGAGGATGTGCCTTGTGGCTGGGGAGAGGAACTCGAAGTTGAGTGGCTGCTTTGTTTCCATTCTCCTGCCTAGCCCAGACAATCTTCTGGTGGAAGCTGTCTGTGATTTATGTGTCTCGTAAAGGAGTTGCTCTCTTGAGCGCTGTAGTGGTCCAGTCCCTGCCACTGTTGTCAGCTACGGGGGTCTGGCTCTGCTCCATGATGCTCACATGGCTGAGAAGTTGAAATGACTGATGACAGCCAATCTTCACATCCAGAACATAAAAATGCTGCCCTTTGTCAGACAGGTGTAGTGTGAGCTTCTCTCTCACTAGTGGCACCACTTTTCCTGGGAGATCACCTGCCTGTCTGGAACTGCTCAGAAATTGTTGAGCAGTATCAGGCAGGTCTCACTAAAGCCTTCTTTAGTATAGCAGCTGGAGAAGGCAAAAATCTCCTGTCATATTCAGAAAATCAAGGTGCTTTCTTCCCAGCTGGCTTATGGCTGTAGGAAGAATGAACCTCCAAGACTCTGAAATCCATATACAAACTTGGGGGAAGTGTGCTGATGTCAGGGTGATGCTCCAGGTTGCAACTGCCTTGCTGGTTTTGTTCAGCTGTTTTCAGTAGGCTGAGTGATGGGGAGGAATGGCTCCTGCCTGAATGTGAAAGGTGATGTCTTCCACTAGGTATGTCAGTAATAGCAGCAAGGTAGGAGAAACATTTATGTAAGAAAAAACTGACATGTACCACTTGTTTCTTATACCACAAAAGAAAGCTCTTATGACTGTTATCCTATCTAGGTGTCTCTTTCTTGGCAATGATGTGTTTTAGTAGCACTATTATATAACAAAATTTCCCCTGAAAGCATATGTGGATCATGCTCTAGAAAATGAGTACAGAAGGTGGCAATATATTTGAATTAGAAATCTCTAATTGCCTCTTAGGTATGAAGTACCATGGCATTCCTTGCTCTCCTATTAGGCACAGGATTCATCTGCTTGGTTACCTGATCTGGTAGGGAGGGGGGAAAAAGCTGTATTAGCAAGCTGAGTGCTGTATTTTCCCCAGGATGTTCTGCTCAAAGAGCTGCATATTGTAGCCAGAATGCCCCACAGTAATTTGTAACTTCGGAGATTGACTTGTTTGGTTTGAGCACTTCCAAAATGCTTTTGCTGCCTGATAAATTTGCCTACTGGAACTTTCTTATTTCTTGGCTGAGGTTAAAAGCAATGCTGTGGTGGAGGAGCAGTATGCAATTCAATACCACAGAAGCACACATCAATTAAAAGGTGCCTAGATATGGGCAAGGAAGCTTAGTCAAATATTCATTTAGGGGAGGGGGGGGAAACTCCAAACAAAACGCTTGTATGTTGTAGATAAAATTGCTTCTTTGTGATAGCCTGGAGAGCCAAACCCATGGGGAAAACTATTCCTGGGATGTCAGGTAAACCTGTTTTTGAAGGGTTGCATTCAGGAGCCCAGTTAGGTAGGAGCAATGAAGGTTCTGATGGATATCCTGAGCAGCATAGTTCTGTAGTCAGACCAAAGGTGTTTTCTTCCTGGAATTCAGCCTTTACTTTCCCTGATTTATTTGGTCCAGAGTTGCTTCTTTGGCATCTTAGGCTTGTAAGTGCAATTTCTATGGAATTTCAGAGATGGATCTTATGGTTCTGGGATGTGCTGATAATCAAAAATTGTTAAAAGAACTTGCTTAGCAGACACCTTGATTTAAAAACAACACACCCACTTCATTGTGATGCTATTCAGGGAAATGATTCAGTGCAGTTTCAGTGGGTTTAAACAATGGCCTAGTGGCACACCTATTTTGTAGAAAGCAGAGTTTTAAATGGGATGCCTGTTTTCTGCAAGTCTACACATAGCTAACAGCTGCAAGGTGATACTTAGTAGTGTCTATGTCCTGTACAGAGCTTCCCTCACTGCATTCTATTTTCCCATGCACCAAAGACTTCCAGATGAATTGGAAATATTGGAATGATTTGTTGGATCCTTCAAGTTTTGCTTTCAGAACTGTTTTATCTTGCAGTAAAACATAGCTGGGGCTTTGAGTTGATTCACACACAGTACATACAGCCAAGTCCATTTTAAAAGGTACACTAGATTTCGGGCTTTTTTCCCTCACTCTACACACAGGCTGTAATACCACGACAGCTTATTTATCTTTATCTCTTTGTTCATGGCTAGTTTGAGTTGCAAATAGTAAAATACTGCGGACAGCTCACGGGCTGGAGCTCAGCTTGCAGTCTTCAGTTCTGTACATAAATTTGTGTTCAGAAGCAGAAATAGTAGAGCTGGGGCTGACAGTGGGTGGCAGGCTGCCGTGATAAAGATGTGTGCGAACACACCTTCGTGCTGAGCATGGTGTGTCAAGGCAGAATCCCAGACTGGCGTCCCTCAAATACAATGTGAACTTTGCCTGCTTTATCCCTGCCCACGTGCACCTCAGGCACACATCTGAGTGTGACTGTGCAGTGCATGGGTACTGTACAAATGAGTCAGTTCCTGTTCCTTTGGCTGAAGCTTCGTTAGGAGTTCTCAAAAAAGTATTTCAGAATGTGGATGTGGTTAGCACACTCATTTTCCAGGCATCTTAAAGGAAACCCACATCAACTGTGAAAGTGACCTTTGAACTCCTCTGTCCTGCCACTGTCAGAACTTGGGCAGTGCTGGATGAGAAGGCTGGTTTGCTTCAATCTGCATCTTCCCTCACAATTTGCACTCTTGCCATTTAGGTTAAGTGCCTGGTTATTCTTCAGGAGAATTTCCAATAGCATGTCTGTGTATGACTGATCACTGGTGGTATGTCAGCTGCACACGTAGTTAGAAGCAGCTTCTGACAAACTTTGGGTCATATTTAGTTCCTCACCACATTTTAGTATTGAAAGCAGTTAAACCCATTAGAACCTGTAGTGTTATTTCCTAGTTCTTAAGGCAGAATGTGGTAAAAACCACTTGTACTGCATCTCCTGGGGGTTAATATATAGCTTCAGCTAAGTTCTCTTGAAGGCATCAATTATTAAGAGCCTCTTTTTTGAGATGTCAGAGGGATTACTTTCACTGAAAATGTCTGTCTTGTACTATGAATCTCTGTGTATTTAGAATGACATACTTTTAAAACAACTTTATCAGAGTCTTCCTGCCTTATACCATGGACTTTTTTTTTGGTACATGTAATTCTTGTGATTATATGCATCAGGATCTAGGCTCTGAATGGCATTATCTCCAAAATTACTGTTTTAATGTATTTCCTTTACTTTCCTGATACACGCAGCTCTGCCATCTAATTGTCATCTTGTGCTGATGTTTGTGTTCTTGCAGTGCATTGGATTTCCCAGCTATCCAGTGATGCTGTGTGAGGCATTCTGTCAACAAAAGGGAGATGTTTCCCCTGGGAGCCTTTAGAAGGCTGCTGCAGTGGGATGGAGAAGCAAGTCTCCAAATGGGAACATACACTTCATTTAGAAGAAAGTGCTGCTACCAAATGATGGGGAAAATGCTTTGAACCTGTGTTGGAACATAGAATTCTCAGGTCTCTTACCTGTAAATCTGTGCATTATTTACAGAGCTTACTGTGCTGTATAGGTGGAAAACAATTAGAGTGGAAAAGCTGTGTTATCCATAACTCTAAAGCTTGTACATGAGTGACTCTGCTTTATTAGTAAGTAGTTTATTATTGAGCCTTCCTTACAACATTTGACAGGGAAAAGGAATTGTTTCTTGCATTACTTCACGTGTTCACAGCAGTAGTTATGAATCTCTTATGGGCAGAGAGATAAAAAGAAGTAAGAGTTATTCTGAAGTTGATCATGCTATTAGCAGATACACAATGGAGAGCCAAGAGTGCCTGTCATCCTTGCTGCCTATCAGAAGTGTTCATGCACATGTTTTTGTTTGGGCTTCCCCACTCATGTTAAGAAAAGAGTGAGGATGAATGAGATTGGCTTTTTGATAGTAGTTCCTGTGTTAGTGCTGTGTATTACAAGCTATCAGGCTCAAGTAGACTTTAACAAATGATTTATCAGTATAAGTCTACCTGGTGTTTTTGAACTATGTTTTGATAATACTTAGACTTTTTAACAGCTGTTACGCTAAAAAGGCAGTATTTCCTTCATCTGATATTAAGAATAAAAGTATGCAGTGTGAAATCTGAATTTAATATGGACACATTTAAGTTCTCTTAAATTTAAGTTTTCTCAATGTCATCTTACCTGTAATAGGAATCTAGTTCTAAAGGCTCTGCTTCAAAGATTAAATTTAATTGCAGCAACGGATCTGACACATTCCTGACTGTCGTACAGTATTTTGCAGTGAGTTACTTCCCTTGTCCAGGTAACCTTGCATTTAGATAAACTACTGTGCATGAATATAGAACTCTGACACTTGTCTTCTGTGCTTATTGCAGAGATTGCTACTGATATTTTTCTTTTTAGACCAACAGAACAAGTACTGACACACGTCAGTGTGTCTTGCAGCTGTAGAGAGATGGAGACCACCTCACTTGTGAAACAAATCTCTGTTCTGAACTGCAATCTTCATTCACAATACTGATGCAGACACATTAAATGGTTGATCTGTGTCCTCTGCTTGCTGATTCATACTTAAGCTGGCTTTGAGTTTTGCCCTTTTGAAATGCTTGTAGTGTTCTGATGTACCATAAGTTTTTGGGTTGCTTGATCATCCTCACTGTCCTGTCTGGGTGTTTGGTGTTTAATCCTACCTTTAGAGGTATACTTTAGAGTATACTCTGCTGTCATTTCTTCATGCTGCATCTCTGATTATGAAAAAGCCCTTTTGGGCAGGAAGTTGTTGAATTGGAGTAGGCCTGATTCAAAAATGCTCTCATGTTTATTCTAGTGTACTGTGGCTAATTCAGTACTGGAATACCTTAAAATTACTTGGAATAAAAAAAGCAAACAATCCTATAGAACTCTTAAAACTTCTCAGAGGAATAACCAAGACTTTCTCCTGCTCTGCAATGGTGTTTCTAAGAGTAGGAATAGATAATACTTGCATTTAGAATAGATGTCCTATTAAGTAGCAAAATTTAACAACAGCTGAGTGGGCATTGCAGTAAATCAAACTGGATGGAATAGGGCAGGTATAGCCTGGGTTTCTATAATACAGCCTGTAATCACAGTCTGCTTTGAGTTGGTGTTTTAAGTATGTGTTGGGAACCAGGAATAATGGCTTTTCAGTGGAGCTCTTCACTTGGAACCTGTAGTCACACGCTCCTGAAGCAGCACTTACTCAGGCCACATCAGGAATGTCATGAGAAGCTCCAGTTAAATCTGCTGTTGTAACACAGTGTTCATAACTCTCCAAGAGACCTTCTCAAATTGCAGAATGAGTTTAATCACTGTCCACCAAGACACACTGTAGTAGTGGGGTGTTAATCTCACAGCTTTGGTAGCAGATCCTGTTTAATACACAGCTCAAAACTGAGATCCCCTTATAATTGCTGTGGTCTGCTGTTTTGTGATAGCCTGAACCTATTAGCAATCCATATGAGATTAAATATTACTGATATTCCATACTATCCAGGATTTCCCTTCAAGAGGCTTTGCTCAAACTCACTGGTATGCTTGTCCTTATTATTTTTCTTAGTATTGTGAATTCCCGTCACTATAGTCACTGCCTGCCCTGAATAAATTTGCCTTCTTCATTTTAAGGTCACCTTAAATGAAGGACAGTATTTCTTCCTGTTTGTCCTGGATATACTTTTGAATTTTTGAGTATTCCTGAGATTCTTGAGGTATCCCATTTAATTGGATACTTGAGTGAGTTACTTTTCTGTTCTTTCCAGTCACATCTTACACAACGGTCCTGGGCTAATTTTTGCCTTTTTTCATGGAGATGGTCTAAAAACAGTTCATGTTATGGAAAAACTGAAAGATAGTCTTGGCAAGATTCTGAGTGGGTAAAACAGCCTGGAGATCATATCTATCATGAGAGAAGATGCTTCTCCAGCTGGTGCCTCCTCTATTCTGTTTCGTGGGAGTTATACACTTGCACAAAATATTTCTATAAGTTCAGTCTTCTCTTCCAGGTTCTGTATTTCCCCTTTTGAAAAGAGGGATAAAGTCAAAGTTAAATTTTCATATTGTAATGTGTTCACATGCATTTTTTTCACCTACTAAGGTCAAGGGTTTGTGGTTTTTCTTCCAAATCCCATTTAAGACTTACCCCAGACTTTTGTGCCTTTTTAGCATAGTTATTGTGACATTTTCTAGAAGTTTACTGATTAGCACTTGCTGTGTACAAACTGCTTTTGTGCTGATGGATGCAGCCCCGTGTTTTGGTTCCCTCTTAATTATCTGTATGATAATTAAGAGGTCAAGCATGAGAGGGCAGCCTGGCTTTGACTTACACGTGTCACTCAAATGTTAATGGCCTTATTACACAGCTCAGCTAGTGGCCCATGCAGTACAGTCCTAGATCCAAACACGTCTTTCTGCTGAAATGCTTAAAGAAGGTAAAGCAGTACTGACAGCCATCTATCTCCCCTGCCAAGGCACTTGTTTGTCCCTGTTTACCTGATCACTCCAGTGAAGTGCATGTATGCCTGTTTATTTATGTGGAAGGAGCAGGGGATCCTCACTCAAATGGTTGTCTCAGTAAAACAGTCTTCTTGTTTCCCTAAGGTCCTTCAGTTCTGTGTACTTTAAAACTCCTCTGCTGGTTAACTTGTAAAGCTGGAATTGTGTGACTTCTTCCACAGTGTTCCTGGGAAGACCAGTTTGGAATAAGAATCTTACTAACTTTAAAAGCATTGGTGCCACTGTCCCTTACACATCACTATTCCTGCTTTCTCCTAAGTTAAATATAGAATATTGCCTATCTAGAGCTGCATGAATTGGTGTTTGTAACCTGTGTGTGTGACTGGCTGGTGTCTATTACTTCATGCAGATTTAACACCAGTAAATATTACCCTGGGTTCTGTAGAATAGATGCCTATTTTAGGAAACTTCTTAGCACATTTTACCTGTTGCTCTTCTGCTAAACGTATCTCTCTTCACCATTTATGGTCTAAAGGAAGCAAAGTCATGTGAGCTGTGGGATAAACACACACAGTTAGGTCTCTGTGGCACAGTAGCATGCTGTTGTCATGTGATAATCTTCAGGCAAGATAAAATGTGCCCTTGGCTTTCAGATGTCTCTTGCAAAGATTTCTTAACACTTGAAGAATTGCGAACCTTATTTTTGGTCATTGAAAGTTGCTGCATCTTCTAATTTGCAGAACACTTGCCTAGAACACCAGTTCTGGTTTAATTTTAGATTTTCTGAAGACCTTGACTGCATCTGCATTGTAATCTGGGCATTATGTTCAGATTTGCAGGCTTCTGAGGGCTTTAATGCTCCCTGATGATTTTTTTTTGAAGTCCACCTTAAGACTGTGTTGTGCTTTTGTTGAAGTTGTAGATTCTGCATTTTCTTTCACACACTTGTAACTTGCACCCTTGGGTTTCCAGGGTAAAGATTACTGCTGTATAACAGGTGTGACACCCTGCATGGACTTGTTCTGTTTGTTGGGATGGTTCTAGGATTTACCAGGGGGAGGAAGGTGGCTGACATCTAAACTGCATGTACTGGAGGGATAAAGTGAGTACCTCTCATTCATAAGACACAACACCGCCCAAACCATGCCTGTAGCCCAGATTCCCAATCCTTCAGGTTTACAACTAATTTGTTTAAAACACCTATCTAGGTAGCTATTTTATTTTCTTTCCCCAGCTTACCTGGACCTGCTTGGGGGCCAGAGTTACTTTCCCTATAGCACTGTAAGGGATGTTATATTATTAGAACTTATATTTTAAGTTCTCAGCATAGATGTTTTAAGCTTCATAGTGCACTTGGCTGGAAGAGGGGGGGGAGGATGTGTTTACTTCCCCCAGTTGAGTTCACTTCACAGGAAGGCAAGTAGGAGATGGTGTGCAACAGGACAGTAAATGAATTTATATTTCCCACCCTCTTGTTGCATATTTGTGTGATACAGGACCAGGTAGCTTTGTAACATCAGCTCTGTAATTGGCTAATTAAGTACCTTATTTTGTGAAGTTCAAGTTACACAGATGCTATTCTCCTGTGAAGTATGTACTAACTGCACTTAGGAGAGTAATTATCTTTAAAGTAGGTCCTTGAGAAAGATACAGAAGGATCACACTGTTAATGCTGCCAGTTAGTCTTAGAAATTGTTGGCACTTGGCTTGTTACCCAACTTCTGGATCAAACTGGTCTCATCCCTGGTATGCTTTCACTTGTTTACTAGGTGCTTGCCATTTTATGCTTTTTCTTTCCCTGATATTTTCTTCTTTTTTTTTTATTTTTATCTTTTCTTTATTTTCTTTGTCATATTTTCTGCATGTAACTATCCAGCATTAATAAATAACAGTGTTACTAAAGATGAGGGCCCCTGTTTTCCACACAGACTGGGTACTATAGAGGCTGTAACTGCATGGTAGCTTGAATTGAGTTGCATGGTAAGGACATAGCAGGGCTTTCAGAGCTCAGCCATCAAAGATTATGTGCTGTAGGGGTATTGAGAGAGGCTTGTTTGAGTAAGTTCACCCAGCATCAGAATTTATTAGTATTTAGTCTTCAGCTGAATCATATCTGCACTAAAATGCAATATTTTGTGATTACCTATTTAGTTTCTGCTCATGTTTCAGCTGCATTGATAGTCAAATTGTTGATATTTGGCATGCTGGGGGTGTGCTGTTGCAAGGTGCATGCATGCTGTTTAGAAAAAGAGAATTAAGCTAGCTAAGAAACTGATAAAATAATTCTTTGACAGCTGTTGAATCCTTAGCATCTCTACTACAGCAATATTGATGTGCTGTGAGCACCAGCTATTTGCTTCTTGAATGGCTGGGTGGGTCTGTTCTGCACATGTTCTATACCCTGATGTGCCTGAAAGTGCTGGTGTACAGTGAGTCTGGCAAAGCCATTGCAGAGGCACAGGGGCTGTGACTGCTGAGGGGAACCCAGAACCCACAGGTTGTGGGGGGAAAGTGTTTTTTTCACTTTTTTTTTTTCCATCTCTTCTGTGCTTTGGCAGTCTCCTGCACTCTAACCCTTCCTCATGCTTAGAAACATTTGGTTTGTGTCCACACAAGCAGGTCTGGTTGTGGGTGTTTGTCTAGTACATTTTGTGTGCACAGTGCTACCTTCCCTATGTCTTGTAAAAAACTGAGCTGGAATCCTCTGGCAAGGTGTTTGTTTAACACTGTGTGCCTAAACAGAAACGTCACTGGCACTGTTTGCTGCCTTTATATAAAATTCTACCTTACTGCTCATAAAATTGTGATTTGATGAATAAGTTAATTCAGTTTCTCACATTCTATTACCATCCAGTGGATGGTTACAATACACTGGGGTATGAGCATGTACTAACAATAGCTGACAACTGAATGTTACTCACTTGCAGAACAGTGTGGTCCTAATGCAGGCATTAGAGAAACTTAGTTCATTACTTCCTAGCATACAGAAGCCTCTAGCTTAGGGACCTTAACTCATGCTTATACCCTTCCATGGAAGTTTTGTGCCACTCTTCAAAGCTGCAGGCTTGAAGGAATTATTCCATCAATTCATTTTGAACAGTTTGCTTAACTCCTTATGAAACCTATTTTATTATGGCTGTAAAACGTATGTTGAATTAGTCTACAGTTTGGCTTGGTCATTTTTTTGTGTGCTCAGATTAGTATTTACAGCATCCTTTATGGATTTCTGCAGCTAAGCCAGTTTCTTATCTGTTTGTATCAAATCCTTCAAAGACCATGTCTGTGAGGTCAATGCAAAAATAAGTCCTGGTTAAAGGTAACTGTGTTTGCATTTATCAGCAATCAAATTTTAAAAACAAGTTAGTTAGTTGGCCTTTGAGAATGTGAGTGGTTTTGCCTTTAGGAAGTTGTTTTAGAAGGCTGTGCCAACTCTATACCTCCCTAGGCTTGCTTGTACTAGTGCTCTCTGGAAAAGCAATTTAAGAAATGTCTTGGGCAGGATTTTCATAAATCTATTCAGCCCAATCAGAAGCTTCACTTAATAGAGCAATGTATAAATAGTGCGGAGAGTCAAGTGACCATCAGCTGGTCTGAATGGGTTTGACCACTACAGTCACAGGGTCTGAGGTATGCAGGAGCTGGGATCACTGAAAACATGCTTTGCTGCAGAGATATCCTGGTGCTGGCATAGTTACATAACTGCAGAGGAATTCATGTGTGTGAGAATGAGTTTTAATTGGACATCTGTATTTAATGTTGGTTTCACCTTCTGTGTCATTACTGTGGAGTTTTAAAAAAGAAAAGTCACTGCCTTGATTAACTTGCCCATTTTGTTAAGTGGTGTGTATTGCAATGCAGAGCTGAACTCCACGATTATGCTTTTCCTTTATAAACTCGGTGCCTACTTGCTTGAAACAATGCACTGATCTGTTTTACTGAATTCAGAACTTAAGACAGAATGGCTCTTTGCCTAAGTTCATATTAGGTAATTAGAAGTTCTTGGCATGCTTGGTAAATGCTGAAATTCCATTGTGTTGTCCATTAAGAATGGGGAACTATTTCTTCAGCTGCAGTGCCAGTGCACTAAATTATGTGTTCTGGCTGTCCCTAGTGATGGCTTTATTAAATCTCAGTGAAACTGTCAGCTCTGGACTTGCAGGGATGCTGGCTTGCTTTTGTTTGGGAATTTACTGAAGCCAACATCCAGGTAATGATTTTTTTAAATTTTTTTAAATTTTTATTAAAAGCATCCAGCTTCCCCACTTGTAAATATCACAGTATGGATTCTAGTAAACTAGTAAACAAACTAGTAAAATGTCACCTATTTCTTTATGGTCAGTTCACTTGACACCTGTGGCTGTGATGTCCAGGACAAGAACATTCTACCAAATTCAGTAACTTCACGGAAAGAACTATTGTCCAAACACAAGTAATTGGTATTTGCCTTCTTCCTTTCCCCACACAGCAAAATATTTGTACTGAATAGCTTTTCCCCCCCTTTACTACAGATTTGAATGCTTGTCAGTGCCATCCCTGTCCTTAGAATGTACTAGCCCATGATGTGACTCTCACAGCAGAGCTGTCTGATAAGAACCTGTTTGTTGCCTTTCCTGTCAATTCTGTAGCTTTGGCTTTAAAAGTTATTTGTTTAATCCAAACCAGAAAAAGAATGGTGGCCTGTGTATCAGTTATGTTTCTTGTCCTGATTGATGTACTTGAAGATCATTCAATCGCATTAAACATACCTTGATTCAGCAAGTACAGGTGTGAGTCTGTTAGGAGGTGATTCACAAGTTTTCTAGTCACCTGCCTTTTTATTTAATGCACAACACACATCCAGTAGGTTTTTTCTAATTTGAGCATGATATGGTGATGGGCTCAGTTGCATCTTGCCTTTTTTTGGCAATAAAACAGTATATTAGAACAGTTTACCAGTGTCAAAAGCTCTCTCTGTTGGTTTTATAGAAGACAGATGGTGGCTTTTTTCAGTAACTTGGTATTTCTTGCTTTCATGAGGCAGTGAGACTCCTGTCTGCACAAATATCAAACCCAGGCACTGCTCAGGATTATGGTACAGCATGAGGCTTCAGGTTACATATGTGCGAAGAGCTCCTGCATCTCTGAGGTGTTCACAAACCTCCTCCCTTTCCCTTCCTGCAGGAGCTCTGAATTTGAAGTGACCCAGCCCTTTGTCATCTGAGGAGCTGGACCTTTTCCTGCTGCCCTGGTTAGGGCTGGGATAAAGTTGGGTGCAGTGCACACCCTTAGAGGTCTGGGGGAACTTCACAAGTCTGGGAGTTCTTATAAAACACTGCTCAAGAGCTGCCCCTCAGCATCACCTACCTTAAGACAGAGGGTGATACCTGGGTTCAAGGCTCTGCTCATCCGCTCACCTTGCTTTTCCTCTTACAGTTGCAAGAGCTCTGGCTAAAACTTGCAAATGATGGAATAGTTGATAATGTAACAAATCAAAAGTTCTTTCATTAAAATAAAAATTTCTAATTTAAAAATAACATTTGTATCATCAAAGGTCTAGTAAAGCTGCTGTCTGAGCCTTGGCCTCTCCTTGAAGACACAGTGACCGTGCTTTCTCTGGCTTGTTCCAGAATCTGCTTGATTGAGGATTGGAGGGGGAGATATTTTCTCTGAGTGGCCCCAAGCCCAAAGTGCCTGTGGTGGAAAAGCTCTGTCTCCCTTTGTGGGATGATCCTTGCCCTCCTGAATACTGCTAGGTCCTGGCTGAGAGGGAAGCTGGGAGTGTTGTGCTCTGAGGTTGGGAATGGCTTTAGCTCTAAGCTGCAGAATGGTGGCAATACTGCAGTGGGTTATGCTGGCTTGGCTTGAGGAAGATTGAAGCCAGGGAAGGGTGAAATTAGTGCCTGCAGAAGGAGGGAGAAGTGGACAGGTTGCAGTGAATGAATTGTGCAAATCACTGAGGTGAGTGCTCCAGCAGAGAAGTGCCCATGTTCAATGCCCAGCTTCTGTGCCCATTACTCTTGTGCCTCTGGTACCTATTCCTGGGAAACCCCTCTGTTGTGCAAACTCCAGAGGGTGGCATAGGTACTGTATAGGGGCTAAATAATGTTTGTTCATCATTAATAAATGCTATTTGTGTAACTCTGTTGTGGAAAAAAGTTCAGCAGGGCATGCATGATTCTATTACAATGGGGGCATAGTGACTACCACTCTTTTCCAGAAGTATCTGACAGCAAGCTGTTCTCTTACTCCCTTTCCAATAGACCACTCTTGAATAACTGCTAATATTGCTATAGTCTAATCAAACATTAGTGGTAAAAGTGCTCCCAAAAAAATAAATTATTAAAAATACATAAAAATTCTTACATTTGATTATGGATCTGTGTTTAAAAAGAAGAAAAAAGAAAACCACTTGGCAGGCTGATGACAGTGTTAAAATACTCTGTCACTGAAGCTGAAAGTCTTCCCAGTTCCCAGATAAATGTTTTATTTAAACAAATGCTTGAAATATTTAATGAGCTGTTCTAACTTGATGGGCATTTTTTGTTTCTTTTTATCAATAATGATATTTCTTGCAATGAAAATCTTAATGTGTACAAAACTTCAAGGAGTTACCTGGAGTACATTTCAGGCACCACTGGAAGGGCAAGCTAGGCATGTATCCACTGGGATTTTTCTGAGATGTGCTGCACTGTGCTGGGACAGTTCCTGAGCTGGCAGAGAGGAGCCAGGATTTCTTCATTTAATAACAGAGGTACAAGAATTTCAAACCACCATGAATGGGAGTTTTTTTTTATGCAAAGACTTGATGTGCTGGACTGATTTCTAATAGAAACTAACTCTAACCATCTTCCCTCCTCTGCTAAATTACACAGTTGTACTTTTTTCCTTACTGCAATGTGGGATATGTTTTCCCATTGGAATGTATTGGGTTGACCCTGAGTTGATGGACAGTCTTTAAGACCAATTACGCTTCTCACAATTTACATATTTAAACCGCACAGAAAGGCGGGACTGCCCCTTTTTGTCGGAGGTGGCCTGCTGGAAGGTGGGGGGGCTCCGAGCCTCCCGGCCCCGCTGGGCCGGGGCCACTGCCCCTTTCCCCCTTTCCCATCACTGCGGCACGGACCCTGGGTCGCTGCGGGGGACTGTCCCAGAGCCGCAGGCAGCTCAAACCAGCCATGGACTGCTCACAGCTCAAACCAGCCATGGA